>NW_020837955.1:15229569-15498160 GCF_003676395.1 Aethalodelphis obliquidens
GAGATGATGTGAAGTGGGAAAAGCAATGTAATTTCTTATTTTAAAGGCAGAGCTTAGTTTAACGGGATGAAGCACTTGCCACGGGGGACCCCTGCCGTCAGGTGACTGCAGAGTGGGGGGCGGTCACAGAGAAGCTCAAACCTCCTTGGAACCAGTGTCTCCTGCAAAGCCCTAACTCCAAGCGCCTGTCAGCTAACATCTGCTTTCGGTCGCCCTCTCTTCCTGCCACCAGGCAGGGGTTACTCACAGCTCTGTGGCATTCTTGGGGATGCCCTTGGGCAAGGCCTGCAGGTGCTTGTTGCTGCATCGGACCACGGTGTCCAGGCAGGCGCACTCCTGGGGGCACTGCGGGCGGGGCAGGCAGCCCCCCTCCTCCTGGCCTGGGGAGGAAGGCATGAAGCCACGTCAGCGAGGGGACAGGCCTCCTCAGGGCCTCCTGCAGCCAGGGCCCAGCTCCAGGGCACCTGCGGACAGTGGCCCCGCGCTGACACCACCTTGTGCACTAGTAAGTCTCCTCTCAGCTGCACCCTTCCCCCACCAGGGGCAAAGCCCCTTGGACCTGTTTTGAGCTTAAAATAGGTCTTGGATCCATCTCTTCCACCTCAGCTCTGAGGCGGACCCAGGCACTGCAGAGGAGGAGGATGGCACCCACACCATTTCTTGAGCACCTACTATGTGCCGGACACTGTATCAAACGTAATCTCCTTAACGTATGTAAGGGGAGCAGCCATTACCCCTAGAGTGTGAGCATCACGGGGACAGAGACCTGCACCTCCTTCTCTGTTCACTGAAGGAGCCCAGCACGGAGAGCAGGGCCTGGCACACAGCAGTCTCCAAATTAGGTCAGTTGAATGAAGAAATGAAGGAACTTCTATCTTACTGAGATCTGGAGCGTTTAAATAGCTTGCTCAGGTCAGAAGGCTGATCAGAGGCAATTCAGGGTCTGTACCCAGGTCTGGCTGGCACACAGTCTGAGCCCCTTCTGTCCCACCATCTTTCACAGATTCAATAAATAGTACTGAGCGCCCTCTGTGTGCCTTCCTTCCTTCTGATTGGGTGTAGGAGGGGCGATAAGGACACCACCGTTGGAGTTGCTAGGAAGCAGGTGACAGGGACTGTCGGTTACGGAAGGCGTCTGTGTGGAGGTGCCACGTGAGAAGGATGAACTCACTGAATCCTCACAACATCTCTCTGTGGATGTGCTACTATCAGCCCATTTTAGAGAAAAGGAAACTACGGACAGAGTGATTAAGTAACTTGCCCAAGGTCCGCCAGCCTGGAAGAGGTCCCGCAGCCTGGAATCCAAGCCAGCTGCCTCCAGAGCCTGTTCTCTTGACCACTACGTCCTACTGCCTCTCGGCAGCAACACCTCAAAAATATTCCCATCCTTTCACTCCTAGGAAGTTATTCTAAGGGGAAAAACTGAGTGTATGTACAGAGAGTTACCTATCAGGATGTTCCTGGCAGCACGAGGCATAACAACAGAAGTTTGGAAGCACGTAAATGCCACGCGATGCCTCCAGACAAGGGACTGTCATATTGAGAAGGTACACGGGCAGTACTGCAAGACCCTACGTGTGTCATACGTGGGCACACGAACACTCAGCAAAGATCCAGGGGGCCACACACGGGGTGCTGACAGGAGTCATCTGGGGTGGGGAAGTAGAAAGAGGGACTCATCAATGAGCTTTTTATTCTCCTTCTGGATTGTCCGTTATTTGGGGTTTTGTTTTTAAGGAAATAAAGATGCCTCACTTTGTAAGAAGAAAAATAAAAAGAAACTGTTTCTTGGAAAAAAATAATGCTTTCAAAAAAAATACCTGATGGCATCAGAAAATGTCCAAAATACATAGTTCAGGTTTTTTTTTTTAAAAAAAAGAAACTATGATATAAAATATATATGTGAGAAGTATGGAGTTTTGTTTTGTTTATTTCAGAAGTTCGAAGCCAAACTGCTCTTAGAGAATCCATTGATTTTGTTTAGAAAAATGCCCTGTCATTCTTGGCGTGAAAGCTGAAGCTTCCCACCCAGCACCCCCCTCACTGGCTTGGATGGGCCTGAGAGCTGAACTGCCCCCTGGAAGCAGACTGGAGAGAGGACAGGAGGGGCTGAAGAAGGGGCGTCCAGGACTGGGCAAGATGCAACCTTGTTCTGTCACCTTCGGTAAAAATCTGCTTCCCACAGCTGCCTGTGTGAATGATGCTCTGGGGGCTGGGGTGGAGAATGGAGGGACGGGCGAGATTCTGCATGGGTAGGGAAAGAAAGAAGTGGCCACAGGAGAGAGATGGAGGATTCAGGGCAAAGAGGACATTGGCACAAGAAGTGACCCGCATGTGGAGGAAGGGGTGCCCCCTTGACAGTGTCCTGTTGCACATTACAGACAGGCTGAATCCACTGTCTGGAGTGCTTAGGAATAACCAGGAGGTAGGTCTCTGGGTTAAACGTACTTACATAAAGAAATTACACTAAAATGTTGACTGTGATTTTCTCTGAGTGATGGGCTAATAGGTAACGTTTATTCCCGTCTTTTATCCATATTTTCCCATTTTTTAAACAGTAAGCACATTATTGCTCTTATAATCACACGAAGAAGATCCCACCAGGCAGAGGCAGGCACAGGACTGAGTAGGTCTCCCTGCTCCTCGCCCCTCCCTGTCCACAGAGCCTCCCCTCCCCAGGGGACCCCTCCTCTCTGGGGCATGACCTCTCCCCATCCCCCTGCCACCCAGGGGGCCCATGAGTTACCTTCCTCACACCTGAAGTCGGGGACAGCCACGTCCTGCAGGGGAATCTGCCGCAAGAAATCCGGGTTCTGGCATCGCGGGTTCCCCGTCACGATCTTCCTCCGGCGCAGCCAGTCGCCCAGCCAAGCCAGCTGGCAGTTGCAGTTGAAAGGGTTGGCCAGAAGGTTTCTGGAAGAGGCGGGCGGTATGACCACGAAGACACCCACCAGACTCAGCTGTCCCAGCAAAGCCAGCTCCTGCTCGCCACGTGCTGGCCACACGGCCACCCAACGCTCCCGGACAACCAACCCGCCAAGAGGCAACATTCTAACGTGCAAGGACCCAAACACCCTGAGTCTTTTAAAGTGACCACCGGAGAAGGCCGTGTCCTAAGGTGGTGGATGGGCAGGGCTCCGGGGTTCAGTTCGGATGGCTGGTGCCCAAGCCCCAGGCCCGCCTGCCCTCTGGGGTGCACTTACAGCGTGGAGAGGGCCTGCAGGGTGTCGAAGGCCCCAGGGGAGATGGTGGCGATCTGGTTGTCATAGAGCGAGAGGAGGCGGACGCTGCGCAGCCCCGTGAAGCTGTCATTGTGGATGCAGCTGATGCGGTTGTTCCTCAGCATCCTGGGAGCCGGGAGAGGAGGGGAGAGTCCGTGCCGTGCCCTGCGGCCATCTGCCTGCCCTGTGCTTTGGCCGCCAGCGGCCAGTTCACAAGTTCTCCTCTGGGGGCACTGAGCCACGGAGAGGGGAGCCACAGCGCCAGGATTCTACACACCTGGGCTCCCCTCCAGGCTTTCCCTGCCTCTGAATTGACGGCCTCTCCATCCTGCCCACACAGCCCCCATGCCGAAGACCATCACCCTCACCCCCTGGGTGCCCAGAGCCTCCCCAACCTCGGGCCACACTCCATATCAACACCTGAGACTTTCGTTAAACTTAAACCCGGCCATGTCGCTCTCCAGCCTAAAGCCCGTAGCAGCCTCTAAACTGTCCACAAAATCATGTTTAAACTCTTTACTGTGACATGTGAGCGCCTGCCCAACCCAGCCCCAGAGCAGCACCTGCCCGACTCCCCAAGGATGGACACACCCTCCACTCCTCTGTCCTTCAGGCCTGCTGTCCAGGCCTACATCCCCACACCTTTCCCCGGCTGGATCTCCTTCTAGAATGACTTTCTTCCTCATTTATAGCTGCCAAAGTCTCTGTTCATCCTCAAACATCTGGCTCAATTCCTTTCCCCAAGCAAAAACAAAAACGAAGGCTGACACAGAATAGGCAATTCACAAAAGAAATTAAAATGAGTGAACTAGGTGAGGGAGATTAAAAGGTACAAACTTCCATTACAGGATAAATGAGTCAGCATGAGATGCACAGAAATAAATAAGCAAATAGCTTATGAACATTCACTGAAAAATGTTCAAATCAAGGACATTTAAGTGATAGTGAATCTTTGCCTGCCAAATTACAAAATAATTAAAAATAAAATAATAACAGTAAAGCCCAGGGTTGGCAGGAGGGTGGCAGGACGGGCACTTTCATGCACAGCTGGCAGGAAAACGACTTGGGACCTGCCCAGAGTGCACCTGGTGAGATGTGCCAAAACCCCTGAAAGGGCCCTTCGTGCTTTGACCCCGCAGGTCTACCCTTAGGGATTTATCTGCAAGGTAATAACCCCAGATGAGCACAGAATTTCATAACAAAGATATTAATCACAGCATTGCTTGTAATAAAATTAGAAACAGCCTAAATCTCTAATAATTATCTAATATATAATCTTTCAAAATGATGTTGTAAAAGGAATCGTAAGGATACGTAAAGACACTCACATTCTGTTTAAAGAAAAAACAGATTATTAAATAAAATGTATTCTAGAATTCCATTAAAATATATCTGTGTGTTTGCATGCATGTATGTGGGTGTACGTGTGTGTGCGCGTGTGTGTGTGCGTGTGTGTGTAACTGGAAGGATAGTTGTCTATATCAACAATTAACTGTGGTCAGTGGAGGGGTTACAGGCATTCCTTTTCCTGTGTCCTCACCATCCTTCACGTGCTCCTGCAGGCCCACGGCACCCTCCTTCAAAGAATACTAGGCATGTATAAAAAAGAATGAGGCAGCCCTCTATGAAGAACCTGCCACACTATCTTTACAAGTGAAAAAAAAGCAAGCTGCAAAACACAGTGCATAATAAATCCCCTTGTGTAAAACAGAAAAACAAAACCCCACAGGGAATGCCTCCATGCATTCATTTCCCTTACACAAATGCCATGGCACGTGCTCAGAAAATACATCTATAGCCTTACTGCGGGCTGGGATTTAAATCCAGGCTGGTGGCTTCTAGAGGTGATGTCCACAGTGTAGCCACTAGCCACACGTGGCTGTTTATACTTAATTAAAATGAAACGAAATTCAAAAGTCAGTGCCTCCGTAGCACTGGCCACATTTCAAGTGCTCCATGGCCGCATGTGGCTACCAGATTGGTCAGTGCGGATGTGGGATGTTTCTGTCCCTGTGGTGAGTCTGACGGGACAGCACTGTCTATCGGACGCTCTAAAGGTCTACATGATCATCTGAAGAGCTAGTGCTGCCTGGACAGAGACAGGGGCTCCCTTCAGCGTTCACAGAGGGGTGGATGACCCCAAGATCCCACTCAGTCCTGACGTCTGGAGAGCTCTGCCTGGGCTCTGAGTCATGAGGTCTTAGAATCCCAGGGATGGTGGGAATCCCTCTTCCCCCACCTACACCCACTTGAGTCACCTCTGCAAGGTCCCTGCCACTGTAGCACCAGCCACTCCTGAACTGAAAACACGTGCTATGCTCTTGCAGCCTGACCACGGGGCGATGAGAGGGGACCTCCGGAAGGGCCCTCCTCCCCATCCCTTCACCCGCCATCGACCCCCCACCCTGGGGAACCAGAAGGCAGCCCTCGTCACAGTGACCAACATCTGATGACTGCAGCCAGGGTCCTCAGCCGCGGCCCCCTCAACTCCTGCAAGCTGGGGCCAGGGAAGGAGACTCCCACCCTCGCTCTTCCCTTCCCTTTAACGCAGACGCCCACGCTCTGGCTTGGCTTCTGCCCACCCTGCTCCCCGGCCACACACTCACAGCGTCCTCAGGCCGTCCAGGCCCCGGAACATGCCGCTCCGGATGGACTCCAGCTGGTTGGCGGTCAGGTGCAGCTCGCTCACTGAGGCTGCGCCCTCGAAGGCCCCGTCTTCAATCTCCGACACCTTGTTGTTGCTCAGATTGCTGGGAGAGGATTATGGAGTTCAGGACCCTTTTCCTGCACCCAGCTCCCACGCACGGGAGCCCTGTCCCCGACAGGAGCTACCCCACACCCAGAATTTCCCCTTCCCATCCTGACCGGCATCCTGACTGCACCTTCCGGCCAACGGGGAACTCACATTTTCTTCAGATGGGTGAGTTTTTTAAACATCCCGGTGGCCTCCAGGATGGAAATCTCATTGTTGTTTAATCGTCTGTAAGAAGCAATGAAGGGAACTTTCACATCCATAAATGACAGACGTTAAAGTATCTTCCAAACTGAGACTATTTGGGACTCAAACAAAGGGGACTCCCAGAAGAATTTCTCTGGTGAGATGAATTGATCTATTTCAGAAAAGGCTGGACCAAGAGCTGGGGGGTGAATGGGGATATTTTAACATGAAAAATGCCATGAACTTTACATACATAAATGACAGGCATGTGTAGGTATCTGTGCACATGCATATAAATACGTGCACAAATTTATATTTTTAGAGAAAGAAGAAAAATAAAAGAATGGCTTAGGCTACAACTTTAGCTGATGGAATCAGGTCCCCACAAAGAAAGCAAAAGCAGGATTGAGAGAATCCGCCCTGGTTCAGGCTGGCGACCTGCCCCGCGGGCCAGAGACTGCCTCAGCAGGGCGTGTGGGACTGGGAGTGAGAAGCAGAGGGACCACTTCCTGCTGGACCCAGCAGCTGGCATGCTCCCGGGGTGGGGTCTCCAGTGGTCCCCAAATAGGGCTGCGACAGAGGAAAACACGGAGGAGGGGCGGGAGGGTCCGTGGGAGCTGGGGGCAGGTGAGGGTGTGGTGCAGCTGGGGGCTCTCACAGCTCGGCCGTGGCCTGGGGGATGCGCTCAGGGATCTTGGTGAGCTTCAGGCCGGAGCACTCCACCATGCTGGCCTCGCAGCGGCACTTGTGGGGACAGACCACGTCGCTGTTGCACTCACTGTTCAGCTGGTAATCCTCTGTGCCTGTGGTGAGAGGGTGGGGGCCAGGGGCGGAGGAGTTCCAAGCAGCCCTGCCCAGCCCAGAGTCTCCCGGGCCCCCCTGGCCTCCCACTGCCACAGTCCCATCCAGGCCGGCCTTGGTCCCCCCTCTTACCTGGAATGAAGTACTGTTCTTTGGCTGAGGAGAGAAGCAGAAACGCTACAATGCTGGGATTGTCCAGACCATGCAGGAACAGCCCAGGCCTCAGCCCTGCTGCCCAGCGGAAGCCGCCGCAGGAACCAGGCTCGGGTCACAAACCAGGCCCCAGCGCCCACCCACCCAGCCCCTGTGTGAAGGTCTTGCTACGAACACAGATATTCCTTGCCCAGGCTGATGCAGGGGACAGCACCACACCCAAGGAAACCTCCTCCAGGGAGCACCAAAACCACGGGAACGTTCACACACAACGGCACAGGTGAGGATGGACCAGGATCCGGGCTCAGAAGCCGACCCACACTCTCCCCAGCCAGTTGCCGTTTCTGCTGCCCCAGAGCCTGGAGGAGGCGACCATCTCTCTGAGGAGGGTTCCCAGGCCTCCTGAGTGTCTTAAAAAGCTTGAAAGAGAACTGTCCTGGGAGGAGAGGGACCTGGGTCCTTGCCCGTCCTCTCCGGGGTATCTTCGGCAAGCTCTACCACCTTCCCAGGCCTCAGTAAAACAAGGGGTGGGGAACTGTAGATGCAAGTCTACACTGGGGGCCCGCACCCTCCAGCGTGGGTCCAGAGTGGTCCAGCGCACGCTTGTTGGGACCATCCAGGAACATCACAGGGTCCCTGAGCAGACTGAAGGCGGGCGGGTGGGCGGGCAGGCGGGCAGCTACCTGAGCACCGGAACTTCTTGCTCTTGATCTGCCCGATGCGCTTGTTGGCAAGGCGCCGGGGGCTGGCGCAGCGGGCCCCGCTGGTCTCGATGGGGTTGGTGCGCAGGAAGTCCGCCAGCCACTTGAGGTTACAGTCGCAGATGAAAGGGTTCTGGGCCAGATGCCTGTCCAAAGTGGGCGGATGGGAGATCAGAGACAGAGCCGCACCATTGTGCTCACCACCACCTGGACGGGGCCTCACTGCTTGCTCGTGGCCAGAGCCCACGGGGCGCTGGGGAGAAATGCACCACCTGGGGACAGCACCTGGGGGTGCCCACCACCTGTGGAGAAGTCTTACCAGAGCCTGGTAGTGGGGATGGAACTCCACAGCCTGGAGCTTCCAGCTGTCCCTTCAAGCCTCACTCTGTCCCGTCTCCTTCTACTCACCTGTCCCTCCCTCTGCCCTGTGACAAACAGGAGTGGAAGCAGAAGCAACCCAGAGACCGGCCAGGGCACCCCCGTCCTTCCAAGGGCGAGGTGATGGAATGGACATTAGAGCCCAAGACCTCAGCATCCAGCGGCCTTTGGACCCCGCCGGTGCCATGAGTCCTGGACTGTCCCCTCCCTGTGGCTTTGGGCGGCAGCAGCCTCTTTCCCACAGCCTCTGTCAAGAAGGGGCTGGGGCCAGGGTGGCAAGGCTGGGCCTGCAGCTGGGGTAGGAGGTCTCAAAGTGCCTGCTGCAGCCCCTCAGCTTTCCATGGAATCTCCGCTCCTACCCCAGGCCATAGGGGCTGCCCCCTCTTGACCATTTTACAGGCCATCTCTTGACACAGGGAAACTCAGAAAGCATTACTGAGTAGCTGCTTATTGGGGAACCACTCATATCTTCTTGCTGGCTCCCTGTGTTACCCGCAGGATAAGTGTGGGGCGGGGGCAGCTGACAGGTGATACTAGCTGAGGGAACCCGGGTCACTGTAAGTGACCACAAGGCTGTCTTTCCCATTGGCCCTGACTGCCCTGCAGGCTCAGACCAGCCACATCTGAACCACCTAGCAGCCGGCTTGCCCACCTGTGTCTGGGCCAATGCGGCACTGAGTGCCCTGCTTTCTACACCGAGACAGCCAGGGAAAAGAATCCAGCACCTGGCCTGACTACTGTTCCCAAAAGCCAATGCTTCTGCATGGGGCCAGCTCAGAGGACTCGCCACGCCATGGCTACTCTTCCTCCATCTAATGCCATTAATTCAAGTCATCTACATATTGGCCTCAGCCCAGGCTCCTGCTAGGGCCACACGGCTCTCTCCAAGCAGAGGCACGAGCCCTTGCCCAGAGTCTGTGCTCAGCTCAGCTCAGACCTTGGCCACTCTCTCTCCATTCATCCCCTCCTGGGCTCCGCCCTCTGGCCACTGGTCAGTATGCTTGGTGACAGCTTTCCCTGCCCAGCTGTCCTTGCCACTCCCCTTTGCAGCGCCCGCCCCACTTTCCTGCCTGAGTCCTGGCTCCTCTCAGCTCCACCAGGTGGGCCAGGCCCCTCCCACCCCTTCTGCATCCCGTTGGATGGTTTGTTTCCCCGATTTAAACTGCCAATTTGCACAGCGACGATGTGCATGCTGACTCCCCAGGGCAGAGTTCGTAGCTAATCTAAAGTACACCAGGATTCAGGGATTGCTCTGGGATCCTTCCACCCGCCCCATCCACATCTATTTGTGCCTTAGGACACAGCCTCTGCCTGAACGAATTGCTTCCCTCTATCACAATCTTGGCAGAAAACTCTGTTTAAAATCAACTCAATTATGTTGTTCAGGCACGTATTAAAATGTCCAAGGGGTGCAGAGTAGAATACATCCTTTTTAAGAACAGGCTATTTTTGTCAAAAGCAACCTACAAAACTTGAATCACCCACCGAGGCAACTGGCTTCTGTATAAACTTAAGTATCTGACATAAAGTAGAATTTTTAGAAGGTGTAAAGAGCAGGGAACTGGGGAGAGAAAATGCTCAGGAGGAAGAAAAAAATCTGCTTGGGAAAAGATAATTATGTTAAAGGCACACCCAGAAAGAGGCTGCACATGTGGCCAGACAATTATCTCCATGCACATTTCTGATAGTGGAAGGTAGAAGGGGAGACCGATTCCCAGTCTCTTTCTTGGATTAAGAATTAAGAAGTCACAACTAAAAATCTTTTGGGCAGATACTCAACATCATTAGTCAAATTAAACCCACAATGAGCTACCACTTCAAACCCACTAGGATGGCTGTAATCATAAAGAAAACCGATACCAAGTGTGGGCAAGGATGTAGAGAAATTGGAACCTTCATAACATTGCTGGCGGGGATGTAAAATGTAGAGCCACTTTGGAAACCAGTGGCGGTTTCTTAAAAGGTTAAACGTAAATTTCCCATGTGACCCAGAAATTCCAAGAGAAATGAAACCCTTTGTCCTCACAAAGATGTGTAAGAAAATGTTCACAGCAGCATTATTCATAATGGTCCCAAAGTGGGAATGATCCAAATGTCCAACAGTGAGGAGGGATAAACAAAATGTGCGTGCAATGGAAAACTGTTTGGCAATAAAAAGGAACAAATACTGTTATTGGGTTGGCCAAAAAGTGCCTTCGGTTTTTAAGTAAAAATAAAAGACACATTTTTCATTTTCACCAAGAACTTTATTAAACAATGTATTCACCCTTTTGTTCCACTACCTTCTGCCATTTTTCAGGCAACTTCGTAATTCCATCTTCCCAAAAGTTTTTATCTTTTTGAGCAAAAAACTGTTCCAGGTGCTTTTTACAATCTTCCAGGGAATTGAAATTTTTTCCATTAAGAGAATTTTGTAAAGACTGAAATAAATGAAAATCCAAAGGCAGATGAATCAGAACTACCCAGCCAAGCTGTAACAGTTTTTGCCTGGTCATCAAAGAAACATGCGTTCTTGTGTTATCCTGATGAAAGACTATGCGTTTTCTGTTGACTAATTCTGGACGCTTTTTGTTGAGTACCACTTTCACTTGGTCTAATTGGGAGCAGTACTTGTTGGAATTAATCGTTTGGTTTTCCGGAAGGAGCTCATAATAGAGGACTCCCTTCCAATCCCACCATATACACAACATCACCTTCTTTGGATGAAGACCAGCCTTTGGTGTGGTAGGTGGTGGTTCATTTCGCTTGCCCCATGATATCTTCTGTTCCACATTGTTGTACAGTATCCACTTTTCATTGCCCGTCACAATTTGTTTTAAAAACGGAACGTTTTCATTACGTTTCAGTAGAGAATCGCATGCGGAAATATGGTCAAGAAGTTTTTTTTCTCTTAACTTATGTGGAACCCAAACATCAAAGCAATTAACATAACCAAGCTGGTGCAAATGATTTTCAACGCTTGATTTGGACATTTTGAGTATGTCGGCTATCTTCCTCATGGTATAACGTTGATTGTTCTCAATTATTGTTTCAATTTGATCGCTATAAACTTCAACCGGTCTACCCAACCGTGGAGCATTGTCCAGCAAGAAATCTCCAGCACAAAATTCCGCAAACCACTTTTGACACATTCGATCAGTCACAGTACCTTCTCCATACACTGCACAAATCTTTTTGTGCGTTTCAGTTGCTTTTTTTACTTTCTTGAAATAATGAAGCACAGTATGCCAAAAATGTTGTTTTTGTTCTTCCATCTTCAATATTGAAATGGCTACACAAAAATTCACCAATTTTGATAAGTTTTTTAAAAAATGCACGCTGATATGACAGCTGTCACAATACAGTCTAACAAAATTGTTTCGAATGAAGTTAAAGACAACTAAGTGCTACTAGAGCCATCTTACAGAAAACACCGAACGCACCTTTCGGTCAACCCAACACATACTTGCAATATGAAGGAATCTCAAAAACATTATGCTAAGCAAAAGAAGTCGGTCACAAAAGATATATCACATAAGTCCATTTTTATGGACTATCTAGAAAAGGCAAATCTATAGAGACAGAAATTAGATTAGTGCTTGCCTGGGGTTAGGCTGGAAATAGGAACTGATTGCAAATGGGCACAAGGGATTTTGGGGGGTAATGGAAGACGTTCTAAAATTGAATTGTAGTGATAGTTGAACAACTGTAAATTTACTAAAAATCACTGAATTGTACACTCAGAACAGGTGAATTTTATGGTATGTAAGTTATACCTCATTCAAGCTTTAAAAAAATTTTTTTTTAATCTCTTGGGGCAAGTAAAACTACAGAATCAACGCTGTGACACATGGCACTCGGCCACAGATCTTGGAGCTATAAACAAGTCAAGCAAGATTTTGTAAGTTGAAATCCGCTCGGTTCTGACATAAGACTCGGCCAAGGGTTTAACTATCTGAGGCTGTAATAACAATGTCTGATTGTACCTTGGATTTGCTTTTTTTTTTTTTTTTGCGGTACGCGGGCCTCTCACTGTTGTGGCCTCTCCCGTTGCGGAGCACAGGCTCCGGACGCGCAGGCTCAGCGGCCATGGCTCACGGGCCCAGCTGCTCCGTGGTATGTGGGATCTTCCCGGACCGGGGCACGAACCTGTGTCCCCTGCATCGGCAGGCGGACTCTCAACCACTGCGCCACCAGGGAAGCCCGGATTTGCATTTTTTAAAATTCTTGTTCTAAATTGTACTTCAGTTGTCAATATATAAGAGTTGTTCACGAAGTTCAGTCTTGCTTTACAGCCTTAACAATGAGGTCAATTCTTAGGGTAAAAGCACAATTTAGGGGCAAGTTAACTAACTTCTCAGCGCCAGTGAAGAGATGCCTGAGACCAAATCCCTGCTCTACTAGATGCTATGTGACCTAGGGTGAGTCTGCCTCTGCCTCAGTTTCCTTATAAGTAAGGCAAGGATGAGAGAACCTTCATTCATAGGTCATTGTAAGTATTAAGTAAGATAATACACGCAAAGAACAGTGTCCTGGCCTTCAGTAATAAACCGCGGTGACTATCGCTATTATCAGTATTACTACTATTACCATCTCTCCTATGGGAAACCTTCCTGTTCTAACACTCTGCTCCAGCTTTGTGCCCTACTACTGCCTTGGTGGAAGTGGCCAAGATCTCAGGGATGGTACCTAGGAGGGCAGAAGCACTCCTGAAATCCAGCCAGGTAAATGGACACAGACAGAGCCGCCCCTGGTGAGCACAATCCATTTGATGTACTAGCTCCCCTTCCACCCTGAAAGCGAGACAGCTCCTCACATGAGACGCTCAGCCCCATTCTCCATCCCCAAGGCTTTCCTGCGTGTGTGTCCCCGGCCCTGAAATCTCCGTAGTGCATTTCTCTCAGATGTTCTGCCAGCTTCGTGAAATAATCCACCTTTCCAATGTCTCCCTGTGACATCTCATTTCACATACTTGGCAAGATTTCCCCGTGGTGCTCCCTCCCCCTGTCCCTGGCTATAAGTAAATTAATTAGCAGTAGTGGGCTGCCGGCGGGTATGTGGGCTCTAATGAGTTTGTCTTCATGGCTGACATCCCTGCTGACGTGCAGGGTCCCAAGGGAGCAGGAACTGTGCCTTCTACTCGATCTGTTTCACACTCATCCCAGCACTCGTGCTGACAGAGGGCACTGCACAGCGGGTAAACAGTGGCAGGGCTGGCAACGACAACAATGGCCACGGTAATATTAATAATAAATGCCCATCAGGCACGCACCACAGGACCCACGGGTCAGCACGCTGAGTCACACTGCAGGCTCAGAACTAAAGATGTGGAATGTAGTGCCTGAGTTTAACCAAATAGTAGAAGAGAAGTTTCCCTATACAGAAGCCTTCCAGCTAAAAAATAAGGACTCCTTTAAAGCGTAACCGCAACAGCATTATCAAATGAAGAAGGAATGTTAGAATTCACATATCACCATTTCAGGATCCCTAATGAACAAGTGGGTCTAGGCGTTGAAATCAATGACTGTGTTTATTACAAAAAAAAAAAAAAAAAAACAGGTATCTTGAGCCTCCTGTTGAAAGTACACAATACTATGAAGTCATCTTGCCAGAAAAAGAAAAAATAACTGAACCTGACCCAAGCTCCTAGATGAAATTTCCTATCTGCAGGACCTAGAGAGAACAGAGGAACACGTGAAACTACACCACAGGGGATGCAATAAGCAAATCCAGACTGTGGGGAGCTCTATGGATCCAGTAAAGCAGTGTCTTCAACAAATAACATGCAAGGAAAATGGAAATGGAGACCACACCCACAGATTAAAAACTTAAGTAACACATCAACCAGTATCTGCCAATTGTACTGCATAGGCATTTACTTATTTCTTTGTTTATCTATCTATTTATTTATGAGGGAGGGGATTTTAAAATGCTTTTAATTTTTTAAAAAATTTTAATGCACAGAAATCTCTTGCATTCCTATACACTAACGATGAAAAGTCTGAAAGAGAAATTAAGGAAACAATCCCATTTACCATTGCAACAGAAAGAATAAAATGCCTAGGAATAAACCTTCCTGGAATTGTTGCTCTTCTAATTTTTAATTTATAATCAGCATTGCTGTCACTTTATTTCATTTAAAACATTATCAAGTGCCAGATGCACTATTATTTTATGTATTATCAAGAAAGAACAAAATGCTGCCCATTAAACATGCCATCAATTGTCATATGCATCCCAGTTCCACATTCCTATGAAGAAGATGATATCCACATTTTATGAATGAGTAAACTGAGCCCCAGAGAAGCTAATTAACTTGCCCAGGGCCACACAGCCAATAAGGAGCATAGCTGGAATCTGAACCCAGGTTTGTCTAACCCAGAATCTGTCCTCTACCAGAGGCCATACCTGGTGAGCCAAAGGCACAGGCCAAGACCGCTGCCTGTACCTGGAGGCTGTTACCTCCCCTAGGTCCACCTGCTGGGGTGGGCGGAGGGGGAGGGCAAGAGGGCACTCACAAGGTCTGGATGGCCCGCAGGGAGGTGAAGGTGCCCTTGGCGAGACTCTGGATCTTGTTGTCATACAGGGAGAGCAGTGAGAGGTTCTGCAGGTCCTGGAAGGTGTTGGGCCGGATGCAGTTGATCTTGTTGGCATTCAGGAGCCTGTGGGCAGAGCCAGGGCCAGGTGGTGAGGGGAGAGGCACAGAATTGGACTCATCATGTCCTGGGCACCTTCCTAGGTGCCAAGCACGCGTTATGTCAGGGAGGAGTCCACGGAAGCAGGTGCAGGGGATCTGGCCCTCTGGGTGTCCACTCCACACAGAGGAGCTCCGGCTGCCTTCTCTGTGCACAGGGACCATTTAGTCCCCCATGCTTCTCTCTTTCAAGGAACTGCTAGAGGTGCCCAATGGGATTCTGAGACAGCAGAGAGCACAGTGGTCAAGTCACCTCCCAAAGGCATTTGGGGGTATCCTTCTCCTCCCCTTCTGCTGGGTTTCCCAGGAGCTGAGAGGGAGCATTTGGCTTCTGTGTTTCTTGGGTCCTGGGAGAGAATCCTTGCCTGAACGCTCAGCGCTCAAGGAGGCTGACCTGGGCCTGGGTGTCCTCCTGCAGCAGACAGCTCTGTCCCCAACCACACCGAGCTCAGCAGGAACACAGTTCGCATCTCAGCGGCCTCTCAGCTCGGGCGTCCTGCAATCAGCTCTGCATCCACCTCTGCCTCCCTCTCTGGCCTCTGCAGAGCCCCCTAGACTCTCACAGCCTTGCCAGACCTGCCATCCCCCAAGGTCCTTGCCTCCCACACCCCAAAGAGGCCGAAAGAGAGGCCGGAGGAATACTGCCCCCCCTCCATGGGTCCCACCCAAGGTCACTCGCATTTGGGTCCTTACAGGAGCTGTAGGGTGAACAGGCCTCCAAACACTCCCCGGGGGAGGTCTGTGATCTTGTTCCCATAGAGGACCCTGGAGAGAAGGCAGCAGAAAGGAGAGTTAGAGGACAGCCCGGCAGGCCGGGGCACAGCTCTGCAAGTCCTGCCCACACAATGGTGCCACCCCTATGCCTTTCACATGCCAGGTCCCAGCAGTGTAGGCTTGTTATAACAGTGGCCAGCAGATGGCAGTAAAGTGCGACAGGAAGGGGTCGCCGGTCCCTACTCTGCACAAAGGTACCCTATGGGCTAGAGGCAGCATGATCCCCATCACTGCGGGAGCACCCCTCCCTCACTCTGCCCTCACACACGGATCCCACAGAAGCCTGTAAGGGCCCCTCCGGGGAACCTCATGGGAAATTAACCTGGTTGGGGATCCAAAAGGAGATTGTTCAAAGAGAAGAAAATCCCTAGGGCAGGAAAAATTAACATATTTTCAGGGAATTACAAGCAAAAACTGGAATGCCAGAAGGCACGTGCGGTATGAGCTCCAGCACGTCAAGCGAGTCTTTCCAGCACAGACAAAACACCAGAAGGAAACAGACCAAAGTGTTAGCTGCGCTGAGATCTGGCGGCAGGACTGCGAGTGGGTTGTTTCATGCTTTAGAATTTTCAAAGTTTTCTACATGGAGCATGAATTCCATATATAATCAGAAAAAATGCAAAGGTTCAAAAAAGACAGGCAGGCAAAAATGGGTTCAGACAGATGGTGAAAGCGTCATGGGGCCTGGGGAGGGGGGTGCATTACGTTCCAATCTCACAAGCGGCACCCCCAGCCACCCCCAGAAACATTCTGTCTGAGTAAAAGCAGAGTGCGCCATCTCTGAGATGGTTCTTGGAGGACGGCGTAGCAGCAGCTAAGTAGGATCCGGGCTGGCCCATGTGGAGAGCTCCAGTGTGGCTCGAGTGGAGGAAACAAACGGGACCGTAGCTTGGATTTTACGCAGCCAGCACCAGGAAGCCTCTGAGACATCATCAGACTCCCACTGGAAAGATCCCCCCGTCTGCTGTGTGGAGTAATGCAGGGGGCAGGCATTGAGGCAGGGGTACCAGGTCAGGGCCTGACCAGGCGGACACTGCCAATGTCCACTTTTTGCATGACCTCGGCATGAAAGTTCCTATATGGTGAGGGGGCGGCTGCGACCATATACCCATGAGCAACAGGAACCCACTTAGATGGGCTACTGTCATGTTCCAATTTAGGAGGAGATTCACTCACTTTTCAGAGGAAGACCCTGCATTTTGGCAGCCACCTTCAGGATCTCTCAGCCAAGGACAGTGACCCATCCCAGGCTGTCGTGTACAGCTGTGTAGGTTGCACACTGCACAGTTTTAGGGGTGCCATTCCCAGCGGCCCCACGCACTACCCTGCACTCTAGTCCAAGAGAAGAGGGTGCACACAGAAGACACTGAGCTAGCGGCCTCCTGCACTGCCCCAGGGGAAGTTCCATTCTGTTCCACTTCCTAGGCCCCGAATCAACGCCCAGCCCGTGTCCAGCGCTGCCGAGGGACGGGTGAAAATACTCATTCCTAAGACAAATGAATGGCCTCCATCAACAGGGAGCCAGCCTGACTATAGGACACCCTGAGTTCACTCTGTATGGAGACAAAGTACCATGGGACCTCAGAGAGTGAGGGGCTTAGTGACCCTGGGAGAGCGAGCAAGGGTTCTTGGAAAAAGAGATGAAGTAACATTCCCGAGATTAATTTTCAATGCCGCACAACGTTTTGTAGATTGATGGATCCCCAGCAAACTGTTGAGGGAAAGGAAATACTGGACAGGGTGGGGGAGGCAGGGGAGGCAGGAAACACTCGTCACAATCACTCATTACAACTTGAGATCAGAGCACGTTTGGGACAAAAGATGTAAGCTGAGGCAGATTTCACAACTGGAGCTGGTAGTTGCCACCATTATAGGACCCAGGCAAGGCTTAGGAGAACGGAGTGCTGGGCCTCCGTGGGGAGGTGGGGCCCACATGAAGGCTGGGCTGAGTCAGATGACTGCCACAAAGAAGGCTGGGAAAATCCCTACCGCAGAAGGGAGAGCATCACAGCTGTCAGGGGCAACAGCTCTGCCTAGCTTTTCCATGCACTCAGCCCTTGACTCCCTCCTCCCCCTCCCAGCTGCAGAGGATCCACAAAGAGGAAGGGAAAGCTGGGTACAGCCACCCTGGTCACTGCAGCCAGAGGGAGACCCACTGAGGCTGTCTGTGCTCCTTCTCTAGCGCCCACCAGAGGGGCCCTGAGCCCTGGGCCCTGCCAGCCTCCTTGGGGGGTGCCCTGGACCACTGCAGAGCCTTGGCACTGCTACTCACAGCGAGTTCAGGGACCGGAGGCCCTGGAAGGCGTCGGGTGCAATCTCCGAGATCTGGTTGTTGCTCAAGTCTCTGCAAGGCGGGCAGAGGAGAGACGGTGGCTGAATCTCTCAGTGGCCACCAAGTCCTGCCTGTCCCCCCTACCTCCCAGACACCACAGGAGGGCAGGGGTTTCTTTGAAATTAGGAAAGAGAAGGGCCAGTTCCCCATCCACCCGAAAAACCCACGACTGGCCACTATTTCCCTGTGCAATCCAAGGGTCATGCACAGGTGGGTACCCTAGCTTTCCCCTACACACACCCCTCACAGCCTCAACTGCTTCTGTGGGTGCCCAAGCTGAAATGGTCAGCTCTGGTCACGTGCCAGACTCGGACTCAGCATCCAATTTAGGCCGCAAGGCAGCCCTTCGAGGAGGTCGCACCACCGCCATCCCCATGTCACAGGTGAGCCTGGTAGGAAGGCCAGATGATGGCTTTGCCAGGGGCTCAGCCACGGCAGGCAGAGTCAGGACCTGCCCCGGGGCTGTGGCCTGCCTGCTCCAGGCTCAGCCCCATGCTGACCCCCAGGAAACAGCAGGAGGCACTCACATCCTCCGAAGCTTTCTGTAGGGAGAGAAGGCTCCGGGGGGGATGGACTTGATCCCATTGAGCTCCAGGCGGCTGCAGAGAGAGAACACAGAGGAAGGACAAGGGCACGTCACCCCACCCCCGCCGTTGCCCAAACCAGGCCCTTTGCCCGCCAGCCCCTGCTCCCACCCTCCATCTGGAGGTAGGGGGGCTGTTACAGGCAGAGAAAAGGGACAGGTTTTCGAGCTCCATTATTCCAGGCTGCCATGGCTGAAAGGGGCTCACCAATGATGCTAATACTAAGAAACCAATTCTTTTAATTTTTTTTTGGCCGCACCACGGGGCTTGCAGGATCTTAGTTCCCCGACCAGGGATCGAACCCGTGCCCCCTGCAGTGGAAGCGAGGAGTCTTAACCACTGGAACGCCAGGGAAGTCCCTAAGAAATCAATTCTAGCAGACTCACCCAGCTGGGCTGGACAGATGGACCACAGAGGGATACGCCTCTCCAACCCTCCAGAGTTGCCAGCCTTGGGCAGACAACTCGGCCCAGCTGAGGCAAAGCATGTCTTCTCCGTTTGCACTGAGGGGCCTCAGGGCAAGCCTTGGGGTAGCGCCTGCACTGGCTCTTCACTGGCCCACCACAGCCTGGCCTGGCCGGAGGGGTGCATCCCAGCGCCTGCCCTGCCTGTACTCACATCTCCGTCATGGTCTCGGGCAGGTTGGCGGGGATGGCGGTGAGGCCTTTGCCACGACAATCCACAATGCCGTTGCTACAGGTGCACATGGCTGGGCAGGAGCCGGAGGAGAGGGTGCAGGAGGGCACGTGCCCTGCCTCCCCCTGGCCTGTGGAAACAGTGGGCTGTGACCTCAGGGAGCCCTGGGCCAGGACCTCCCTTCCCAGATACGGACTGATGGATGGGGACAAGGTGCTTCTCTAAATGAGGATGAACCAGAGGAGATCACCAAGGACCATGATGTAACTCTGCAGGTGCCTGGTACATAGCAGATACTTGTTTGCTGAACTTGAATCCGAACATAACTGTGCTACATGAGCATGTGATTTGCACGCTAGGAAATCCTACCCTCAGTTCTGAGGCTCCAGGCTCTAGTCCAAGTCACTCAACACTTCTGGCCTGAGTATGACAAGGACCATGTTTATTGAGTGCTTACTCTGTGCCACATGCCATAATAAGCGTCGTACATGCAGTATCTCATTGAATCCTACTGCAAAGAGCATGACATCATTGTGGCCACTTTACAGGTGAGAAAACTGAGTCCTCAACATTAATTAATTAGCACATGAAATTCACACACCCTCCACGTTAATTAATAGCACATGGAATCTCACCACATAGGTGGTGAGATCAGGGTGAAGCCCAGTGTCTGATGTTAAGGACCCACACTTTTTAAAACCGAGGTATCGTCGGTTATAACAAGTGCACCATCGTAAGTGTATAGCTGGCTGCATTTCCACATGTGGGTACGGCCACAGAACCGCCCCCCCGCCGACATGGAAGGTTCCCTCATGCTCCTTCCCTGAGGCAGCCGCTATTCTGAGACCTGTCACCAAAGATCTGCTCTGCTTGTCTGTGGACTGCACATAAAGGAAAGCCGACGGCAGGCTCTCTTGCATCTGGCCTCTTGCACTCAACGTAAAATCTCCGAGATTTGCCCATGTTGCTGTGTAGTTTGTTCTTTTCTATTGCTGACTCATAGTCTATTGTACGGATATGCCATCATTGGCTAATCCAGTCTCCTGTTGGTGGACATTTGGGCAATCTCCAAGCCTGGGATATTATGAAAAACACTGCTTGGATGTTCTTGGACATGTGTTTGGCAGAACGTGTGCACATACCTAGCAGTGGAGCTGCAGAATCACGTCTCACACACGCCGCAGCCCTGAGCACGGCGGTGTTTGAGCGCAGTCTCGGGGGGCTGCCGGTGCTGAGGAGGAGGGGACAGCCCCCCCACCCCCGAGCCTCACCCTGAGGAGAGGAGGCCGAGCTCTGTGTGGCTGGCGGGCTCAGATCCACAGGCTTGGGAGGAGCGGGCAGCCCCTAATCCTCTGTCACGGATCTGTGAGCCGGTCATTCACTCAGCAAACATCCCTTGAGCATCTATCTCTCTGTGTCAAGTGTGAGCACAGTACTAAGAAATGGCCAGAGAACACAGCACACGTACCCATGTTTTCATGGACTTTGCGATCAGTCTATGCGGGACTCCCTCTGGGGCCAGGGAAGGCTCCCTGGGCCCTGCAGGTTGAGAAGGGAGCAGCAAGGCGGGGAGGATGTAACCAGCAGGGAAACAGCCTGCCAGGAGGCCAGGGTGGGAGGCACCTGCTCCCGGGGGCAGAGGCAGGCACGACTGAGATGCAACAGTGAGGAAGCCACCAGGCAGAGGAGGCACAGATGACCTCGTCCAGCCTCGCAGAGCTGGAGGGCAGTTTGGACACCCCTAGGAGCACTGAAAGGCCAGGTAAGGACAAAGCAACAGTGAGCAGCCCAAACCTGTGGCTCTCTTTAGGTCTTTCTGGCTGCAGTATGCAGATTGGAGGGGCCAGAAAGGAAGTGGGGGGGCCAGGCAGGCGGCTCTCCCAGGACCCCAGGTGGAAGATGGAGGTACAGACTCTGGGGTCCATTTCACTTCAAACCAAGGCTAGAAGGCCCAGTTTAATGACTTTTCAAGATAGCAGGGGTGAGACAATGGGGGATGGGAGAGGGGGTAATAGGAGGGGGCAAGGAGGGGGTGGAGTGAGGGATGGGAGGCGAGGGTGGGAGTGCTGGGTAGAAGCAAAGAAGCAAAAGGGAGACATTGGGTAGAAGGGATGGGACAGAAAGGGACAATGGGTGGGGACAGGAAAGAAGTGATGGGTAGGAGACAGGAGGGGAAATGCAGTGGAGGCAAGAGGTGATGTGGAGACAAAGGTAATGGGTGAGACAACGGATGGGGAAGGAGAAGAAGAGCAGTGAGGACAGGACACAATGAGTAGGGACAGGAGAGAACACGAGCGAGGGTAGGAGACGGTGAGATGTCCTCACCCCATCCATGGATGAGGACCGGAGGTCACGGGTGGGCCAGATGTTAATGCGTGCTGACAGGAGGTTAGTGGGCGGGAACAGGAGGCAGGGCGGGGGGCAGGCGAAGGGCAGCCGAGAGCCCCGGCAGGGCCTGCACCTACCTGGACAGCTGAACTCACTCTTCTGGACCTCGGCCACGTTGAGGCCGCGCAGGCTGGCAGGGCCCGAGCACTGGGTGAAGAGCCCGATGGTTGGCCGCTGCCTCAGCCACTGGGAGAGCCAGGCCAGGTGGCAGTCGCAGAACAGGTGGTTGGAGTGCAGGCGGCTGCGGGGGGGGGTGTGAGGGAGGAGACAGGGTGGTTCACGACCCACCTGGGCCCCCAGCCCCTGGCCGCACAGTGGGAGCCCCTTCGCCCACAGGGCAGGGGGCTGAGCCCCTGGCGCTCCACTGGGTCGGGGCCCGGCCTACACCCCGTCAGCTGCGCGGCTCAGCCCTGACTTGGGGATTATCTGCAGCAGCGGGAAACTTCCCAGCAGCTGCCCCTTCCCCCCCAGCGGGCTCGGCGGGTGCGAGGGGACACCCCTTCGGCTGGAGTGTGCCCAGTGAAGGTGCATCTCACTGAGCTCACGTAGACCCACTGCCCAAATCACCTGACTCATCTTCAAACACAAAAACAAATCATTTGTTGTCCAACGAAAACATCAACTATAAATGACATTCGACGTCCTTCAGTTGTAGATCACCTCCCCCTCCCCCAACTCCACTCAGCCCCCGCCCTGAGGTGGCCTCCGGGGGTGCAGAGGAGGCCGAGCTCCTTCCCCTCTGCCCCCCAGCACCTCCCCTGCTCGGCACTGTGCTCCCGGCCGCCCCAGACTGACTCACAAGGTCCGCAGCTTGGGCATGTGGTTGAAGCTGGACACGGGGATGGTGGTGATGCTGTTGTTGTTCAGAGTCCTGAAAGAGGGAAGCCAGAGTCACTGAGCGTCCGCCCAGCAGTAAGCCGCGTGGGAAGGACGGGCACAGCTTCTCCCTCACGCTGTGGCTCACAGTCTGCCCTCGAGGTGACCAGCCCTGGCCTGGACCCGGGGGCTACGCCGGAGAGTGACCCTCAGGGAGACCCCTGAGCTGGGACAGTGATGAAGAGGCAGCTGCACCACAGACCCCCAGGCTGGTAGGACAGGGGAGGGGGGGGGCACAGAAGGTGAGGATGGGTGCAGGCTCGGGCTGGCCTGGAAGAAAGCGTGGGGTTTGGACAGACGGAGGGAGAAAGGCGAGGCACTGCAGCCTTGAGTGTTAGAAACTCCAGAGAGACACAGCCACTCGCCCTGAGCTTCATCACGAGCAGTTTAAGGCTGGGTCACACTGCCACAGGCATGACCCCAGGAGTACACGTCCTTCCGTCCTTAGCAACAAGTCTAGGAGAGCAGAGAGCAGGCCTCTGCCCTGGGCCTGGCACCCACCTCCCAGGCCTCCCGCCTCCTGTGGGGCTTCCCCGCCCAAACGCCAGCTGCTTGGGCCTCAGCGCCCGTGACAGCCAGCTCTCCTGCCTCTGTTTCCCTTCCTATGTTTCACTTACAGCACTTCCAGCCCCCGCAGAGCCCGGAAAGCTCCTTCCTCAATGCAGCTGATCTGGTTCTTGTCCAGCTGTCTGTGGAACAAAGGAAGGTTATAGAGAGGATGGCTTGTTGCCTACAGCGGGGATGTCCAGACATTCTGATCAACCACTCCATTCGTTTAAAAAAAAGAAGACCTGACCCCAATCATTTGTCCAGTACATACGTGTTGATCCAAATAGTAAATGTTAATAAAAGCTTAAATTCTTTCTCCTTTTTAGTTAAAACAGTAAGTATAAATAAGTTATATTATACTCCTCTCCCCAACCTTGCATATTTCCTGGGGAGCAGGCACTGCCCCCACTTTGAAGACCACCTGGAGGGTGCTTGCTGGTGGCTGTACAATCAGAGTCTGCCACAGGAGCCATGGCAGCCACAGCCAGCAAACAGAGTTCAGCCTGAGTGCCAAGTGAGACCGACTCACAGTGGCTACCTGGACTGCTGCTCCCAGAACAAACTGAAGCTGTGATTGCGCTCCTTGGGAAAGAATGCGGTGATCAATTACCAATGTCTACTACAGGCACGAGGGTCAGGGAGTGACAAGCGTGCCAGGCATTTGCCAGCACCATGGCAGTCAGACCTGGGTTGGGGTGGAGTGTAAGCCTGGACCAGAATAAATTTGAGTCATAGAAATAAACCATTATATTTAAATAGCATTCGGCTTCCCTGGTGGCACAGTGGTTAAGAGTCTGCCTGCCAATGCAGGGTACATGGGTTCAAGCCCTGGTCTGGGAAGATCCCACATGCTTAGCTGCGGACAACTAAGCCCGTGCACCACAACTACTGAGCCTGCGCTCTAGAGCCTGTAAGCCACAACTACTGAGCCCATGTGCCACAACTACTGAAGCCTGTATGCCTAGAGCCTGTGTTCCGCAACAGCAGAAGCCACCGCAGCAAGAGGCCCGCGCACCACAACGAAGAGTAGCCCCTGCTCACCGCAACTAGAGAAAAGCCCGCGTGCAGTAACAAAGACCCAACGCAGCCAAAAATAAAATAAAATAAATAAATTTTTAAAAATAGCATTCAACAAAGTGTATTTATTTCCATATCCCATTTAAACCTCAGAGCAAGCTTGTGAGATAAATATGATGTCCCCATTTTGCAAAACAATATATAGAGGCTCAGTGAAGTTAACTGATTTGCAGCAGCTTATACAATATGGACCTGCAAGAAAACATTCAGATCCAGCTCTCCCCACCCACTGGAAGGTAAGGGCACAGAGACTGTCCATTGCAATGGAACAAGGACATCACCCAAGCACCCCACAGTTCATGACACTCCCTTCCACCTGGCCCCCAAAGGATGCCTGTTTCCTCCAGCCCCAGACTGTTCCAGAAGACCATGCTGGCACGAGCCAACTCGTGCCCAGACCAGCTCCTCGGCTGCCTGGACCACAGGGCCTGGGGAGACCCATAAGGATGCTGACAGGGGTGGCCCGACAGTCCCCAAGCCCCTCTCCCTCCCAGGCCCATACTCACAAATTTTTGAGGTCTGTGGCTCCACGAAAAGCCTTTCTGGGGATGGCCTGGATGGCGTTCTCACTCAGGTCCCTGCGAGGACAAAGCCAGAGGGAGAACACTGTCAGAAAAGATTTCTCCAGAGTGCCCTGATGAGTCAGGGAGGTCAAGCAGGCCAGACAGTGCCCAGACCAGACACAGCTGTATCCCAGCACCTGGGACAGTGCTTGGCATGCAAAGATCACTGGGTAAACATTTGTCGCACGAATGAATGAGTGAATAAATGAACTGGAACTCGGGCCCCAGCCACCTCCCCTTCTCTGGGCAGAGGGGTTGCAGCTGGGGGGTGCAGCCTGGGGCAGCAGGGATCAGCTCTGCCAGCCCCCAAGCCTGCCCACCAGACCCACCAGGGTCAGCTCAGCCCCCAAGGCATCGTCCAGGGCTGCAAAGGAGCAAGCAAAGAAGGAGCTTTCCGACGGGGCCCACAGCTGCCCTGAGACCTATGGCGGGTCTACCTACCGTTCCTGATCTGTTTTACTGACCAGGAATGGAGGCTTCAGAAGAAGGCACAGCTGGACCCCAGATAACCCAGCCAGTAGGTGGCCCACCAGGTTGTGAACTCCAGGCTGGGTCTGACTCCAGACCCCATGGTCTCGGGGACTGCAGGGGGCAGGGCTGCCACTGAGCCTGGATCCACACGGGGCACTGAGCGTGCTGGCCTAGGGACTGCCGTGCTGCATCCCTGCCCTGGGGCTTGGAGGGCAGGGACCTCTGAGGACTCCATCACCTCCCCATTATTAAAGTCCTGAAGTGAGGGAGGAGGCGTTGCCGGGACTCAGCAACTCAGCTTCCGCTCCCCAGCAGGATTGGGCCTCAGGCACCTGTCCACCTGCCTCTTCTCCCTCTCTCAATCCTCATTGCGGAACGCCCCTTTGCTTCCCACCGTGCTGATAACAACCGCCCCCCAACGCCTGCACCGCCAGGCGTGTCACAAGTGTGAGTGCGCCTGAGCCTCGCACTAACCGTGGGGCAAATACTACTGCCGTCCCCCTTTCGCAAAGGACCAGAGGGAGCTCAGGGAAGTTACACAGTTCTTTGAGGGAGCACTGGCGGGTTGGCGGGTGGCGGCTCCAGAATCTGAAACAGGCAGTCAGGTTGCAGAGCCTCCCCTCGCACAGCAGCCCTGGGAGGAACTGCGACCTCAGACAGTCAGGGCTGCCTGTCCCCACGTGGGATGGGCAGTTCTGCAGACCCCGGACCCTCCTCCTGGGCCAGGCCCATGGGGCTTTGACCGTCTCCATCCCTTCAACCATTCACCCCACGGGCCTCAGGGTTCACCTCAAACCTGAGAACACAGCCCACAGGGCCACTCAGTGCACTGTCCCCTGAGCTGCGGGAACCGCTCCCCTCCGCCTGGGTTTTTCTGCTGAGACAACAAAACAGAAGCATCGCAGCAGAGCGCATGGGGCCCTGACCTCAGAAAGGCAGTTTCGAATCCCGGTTCCCCACCTCCTGGCTGTGCATCTGTGGCTCAGCCTTTCCCTCCTGAGCCCCAGTTTCCTTGTGTGCAAAGTGGGGGAATACAAGCCTTGCAAGGCCTGCCCCACAAACCGCCCAAAACCCTGCCCCCTGCACAGAGTGTGAGCTAACCTCTGTGAGCTCCCTCCCCTCCAAACCCCGACCCCTCCTGTCCCCCAGCTGCCTAACCGGCCCCAAGCACCTGTTGTCCAAAAGGGCTTTGTCACCATCACACCCCCTGTTCCCTGCTCGGTCTCTCCTTGAAGGAAGGTGTCTCAAGCCTGTGACACAGCCTCTCCTCTCTCTCCTCCAAAACTACATTCCCGCTGTGTCTGGCTTCACTATAACAGGCCTGTGCCTGTCCCTTAATGTGACAGCAGCTTCTCTCCCCTCTCCCCCCGGCCTCCCAGGTTTCAGAAAGATGGAGGGTGCCCAGGAGTGGGGACCTCTGGTAGCACCCTCATCTCAGCCCTAGCTAGCAGTTCACCCTTCAGCCAAGCTTGGGGGGAAACTCTGGGCTGACAGCTCGCAACCATTATTCCGTTTAATCCTCGCTACAATCCTGCAAGAAGGTTTCTCCCTTGTATCGACTAGTCTATTGATTTAGGCCAACCTTGTTCCAGAAAGGCTTTAAGGTGACTTATAGGGATTTATAAAACAGCAAGAGATCAGGAGTAAAAAGTAGGGCAGAGAAAAGACAAATCAATATCGGACAGCAAGCATGCAGCGCCACGTGATCCACACAGCTGCCTGGTCGGGGCAGGGGGTAGGTTCTAAGCTTTCTGAGAGCTGATGTGAAAAGGGAAAACTGGTCAGTTAACTGCATCCCCGATATATGTATAAACTCAAAAGAACCAGTTTCTCGGGAGTAGAGGTGTTTTGGGCACTAAGATGAGACAAGAATTTCTCCAGGGGTCTTTATAAAAAATGACTGTGTGTCCTAATCAATAACACTAGATCCTTATAATAAACGGGTTTCAAGTGTCTGTTTCTTATAATAACATCACATCAAAGTATGATTCAGGCAGAGCAATTCTCTAAGGATACACACCGGGAGCTAAGTGGGGAAGGGAGGGGCAGGAACGGTCTGTCAAAGGCAGGACGCATCGAGCCTGGCATGATCCAGGAGTAGGTGAGAGCAGGAGGTGCTGGGAAGAGAGTGTTGGCAGGAAAAAGGCTTGCAGACCAGAGAAGGCGACAGGTTAGACCAGAGAGGAGTGTGATCTGATAGCCTTTTAGACATGGTTCTGGGTCACCAAAGCTAATAGAGAAAAGACGCTGCCCCCAGTGGACACCAAGTGCCAATTATTGAGGTGAGGGTCCAGGGGTGGGTGTGGATCCACCAGGGCCAGGCCACAGTAGTGAGCCGGTGCTCACACTGTTAAAATGAGTAAAGGAAACTGAATTTGAGACCTTAAAGAGGCCAGCCTCTAGACCAGAGGGAAACAGGTGAGCCTTGAAAGGCGGAGGAAAATGCAGAGTGCTGACAGCAGAGAGGGTGGTGGAGAGAACCCGAACTCTGCAACGGAAGGATCTAAGTTCAGCTCCTGCTTCTGCCATTTACATTAGAAGTTACATGCCTGAGAGCTTCAATTTCCCTATTTGTAATATGGGGATTAAAATATCTACCACGCAGGACTTTGAAGAAGATTAAGAGAGTTCATGTAAATATTTATGCTTCTGTTCTAGTACCTCCATTTGGCAATATTTAAGAAATGCTGGGGACTTCTTTGGTGGTCCAATGGTTAAGACTTTGCCTTCAAATGCAGCGGGTGCAGGTTCGATCCCTGGTCGGGGGCGGGGGGGGCTAAGATCCCACATGACTCGGGGCCATAAAACCAAAACATAAAACAGAAGCAGTATTGTAACAAATTCAATAAAGACTTTAAAAATGGCCCACATTTTAAAAAATCTTAAAATAAATAAATAAATAAAACTCTTAAGAAAAAAAAAAGAAAGAAAAAAGAGAAATGTGGGCTTTTGACCAGCCTTAATTAAGCACAGTCCGCCTATCCCTTTGCTAAGGTTCTGACTGTTGTCTCCAGTTATCTCACTAGGGGGCGCCAGAAGCCTTCCCCGGACTTGGATGCTTGCTCAGCCATTTGGCAAACCCAAACAAAGCTATTCTTTTTTTTGCCCCGTTGATCCCCTACCTGGTGAACAACTGTTTTGTCTTTCCCAAACCTCTCTGAAATAAAGTTTCTTATATCCATTTTCACCAGGTTGGCATGCAAACTTCAAATGTACCACCTACAACTTTTCTCATCATATTTTCCCAGGCCCTGAGCCTCCTTTTTCTCCCTGAAACTTGATCAATGTTGCCCTATTCTTCTCCCTCGGTGACCTTGTCAGAGACCCTGAAGTGAGGTGCGTGGCCTGGGGTATGTCGGGGCAGAATGAGATACACTGAGAGAGGCCATCCTGGGAGAGGGTGGGCTGTGGAGCTGGAAGGACAAACCAAAACCCGGAGCAGCTGGTGGCCCGATCCTGGCCAGGGGGAAGCACAGGGCACAGAGCCACAGGGCGGACAGCAGTTCAGAAGGACACCTCAGGCAGGACAGCGAGAAGCAGATTCGAGAGCAAGGATGCAGCAACCAGACAAGGGACCGGCTGGGGACAGATTCTACGGGAAAGGATAAGGTCCTAGATTTCTGACAAGCTCCCAGGGGATACAGAGGCTGCTGGTCCAGGAAGCACACACTGAGAGGCCAGGGCATAGAGGAGAATGCCCACAGCTAAGTGTCACCCTGGAGACTTGGGTTCAACGAGCCCTGTCTCACCCACTTAAATCATGTGGTCTTGGGTGAGTCACTAACCTCTCTGGCCTCAGTTTTCTCATCTGCAAAATGGGGGTAAGAAGTGGTACCTACCTTGCAGACTCTGATGTGGTAGGCACTGGGTGCTCTCACCCCTGCCCATGACTCCACATGTGCTGCCGTTCCTTCATTGCCTCGAATCCCTCCTGCCACAGGACCTCTGCACTTCTGTTCCCTCTGCCAAGACTATGCTTCCTCCACTCTTGTGGAGGAATGGTAACTTCTATTCATCCTTCACATCTCAGTCTACAGACACCTCCTCTGACAGCTCCCTCTGCTGCAGGCTCCCAGGGCCCCGACACTTTCTCTTCTCAGCACTAATCCAGGTTTATAATGAAATATTTGTGCACTGGATGTAATAAAATACTGATTTTTGGTTAACACCCCTCTCTGCCTCCAGACAGTCCCTGGACACCTGGTGTGTTGCAGAGGCTCAGTAATTTTTAGCTGAACTGAACTGAAGTGGATCCTTCCATGATTCTCTTGCTCCAATCCCTCTGCATTTTCCGGATTAAAGCAAAGAGTTAGGACAGGCCATGTGACTGAGAGGGAAAAGCAGGGGCTTGGGGCAGGATGGCTGGTTCTGTATGAACTTTGTGAGACCAGACCTCTTCCCCGTGCACTGGGTATGGTTGTACTTGCTCTGTCTAACACTCACCCAACGAGTGAGGGCTCTACAGGGGGCTGGGGGAAGAAGCGCTTGTTGCCGACGGTGTTATAATCAATCCTGCCCTTCCCTTCACCCATCTTTATGGAACTTCAATAATCACCCTCCATGGCTCTGAGGTGGTCCCAGCAGCATGAGCAGAGAGGTGGGGGAGCCTCTGAGGAAGGTAAGTGACTCTCCCAGGACCCACAGGAGGACAGGGAGTTGGAGCCCCTGGGGTCCACCCGGGGGACTCGAGGTAAGGGTGCTGCAGGCAAAGATCCCCCGGCCTGAATCCCCCCACCCAAGATCAGGGGCCCTGAGACACAAGCTGCTGCCAGTACCTCCACCCCCGGGGTCTGGGACATCCCCAGTGACCCCAGCTGGGTCCCCCTTCCCTGAAGAGAAGGGGGCAGCAAGCCCACAGCCTGGCTTGGGCACCACCTCTCCTCCTGCACGCTGCCAATCCCTCCACCCTCTGCCAGGGCCGGGAGAGGCAGGGGCTAGAAAGCCGAGGTCAGGACCCCATGTTCTCTCTGCTAATCCCCCTTCACGCTCTAACCAGATTGGGTCCTGCTGGCAGACCGGCCTGAGGGGATCAGCACAGGGGGCGTTTCCAGCCAGAGACGCTGGGCACCAGCCAGAGCGACCTCCCTGCCGGCCCTACTGCAGAGCTGGGGGCCTGCTCTGTCGGCCTTTCAAGCCACACGGAGGCTCTGGGCAACCTGGCCTGTTCCCTCGCCCGCTGGTTACCCTGTGCTCGCCCAGTATGGGGATGGAGGAAACCAGGGCAGCCCGACTGTTCCAGGCCACCTCCCCCAGGGCTCCCTTAGCGGATTAAGGACTTGGGCCTTGGGCCTTGAAGCCGGCCATGTACCTCCCCACCGAGGGACCTCCTGGCAGTTTCCTAACGCCTTGAGCCTCAGTCTCCTCCTCAGTAAAGTGGGAATGACTGTGGGGTCATGGGGCCTAACTGAGGCTGTGTGCGGTGCTCTTGGCCGGGACTGGCAGAGTCAGCTGCCACTGCTAATCGTCTTCATGGGCCTCAGGGCTGGGGGGCCAGGGAGGGGCAGGGCTGAAAAATCCAGGTCTTGCTAGAGTCTGTCATACAGAGTGAAGTAAGTCAGAAAGAGAAAGACAAATACTGTATGCTAACACATATATATGGAATTTAAGAAAAAAAAAATGTCATGAAGAACCTAGGGGTAAGACAGGAATAAAGACGCAGACCTACTAGAGAATGGACTTGAGGATATGGGGAGGGGGAAGGGGAAGCTGTGACAACGCGAGAGAGTGGCATGGACATATATACACTACCAAATGTAAGGTAGATAGCTAGTGGGAAGCAGCTGCATAGCACAGGGAGATCAGCTCGGTGTTTTGTGACCGCCTGGAGGGGTGGGATAGGGAGGGTGGGAGGGAGGGAGACGCAAGAGGGAAGAGATATGGGAACATATGTATGTGTATAGCTGATTCACTTTGTTACAAATCAGAAACTAACATACCATTGTAAAGCAATTATACTCTAATAAAGATGTAAAAAAAAAGAAAAACTCCAGGTCTTGGAATCAGGGGGATGAGGCTGGAGGCTGGCTCTGCCACCAGCCCACTGTGTGATCTCGGGCAAGACCAGCGGTTAGTTCCTAGCCCCTGGGTCTCCCCTTCCAACAGCACTACCTCCCAGTGAGGTCGGGAGGATTAAATCACACACGGGTGAGCCCAGCTCCGGGCAGCCTCCCTCATGCTGCTGCGGCTGCTAAGTGCCGCCCAGGGACCCTCAGCTGGTGACTCAGCACCCACATCTCTGGCACCTGAACCAGCAGCAGCGGAGCCACCTGGGAGTTTTAGAAATATGAACTTTCTAGCCCCGCCTACTGAATCAGAATCTGCATTTTAGTAAGATCCCCCCAGGTGATTCATATGCATATTAAAGTCTGAAAAGTGCTGGGACTTCCCTGGTGGCGCAGTGGTTAAGAAACCGCCTGTCAATGCAGGGGACACAGGTTCGAGCCCTGGTCCAGGAAGATCCCACATGCCACGGAGCAACTAAGCCCATGCGCCACAACTACTGAAGCCTGCGCGCCTAGAGCCCGTGCTCCGCAACAAGAGAAGCCACTGCAATGAAAAGCCCACGCACCGCAACGAAGATTAGCCCCCCGCTTGCCGCAACTAGAGAAAAGCCCGCACACAGTAAAACAAATAAATAAATAATTTTTTAAAAAGAACAGTGCTGCATCTGACAGAGGGAAGCTTAAAACTCTTCCTGTCCCCAGCTAGGGCTAAAGCAAAGGGGTTGTAGCCCCTGTACCCGCCAGCTTTTCAAAGCCAGGGGCAGAGGAGACAACCCCCACTCCTTAGGGGGCGGGATGGGAAGAGACTTGGACACAGACACCCCCACTGAGTGGAGAGAGGGAAGAGCAGCCTCTGACCTGTCACCTGTGGCATGCCACTGCCCACCTTCATGGGGAACAGAGGAGGTGCTCACCAGAGGGCAGTGACAGCCACGACATTAGTACCACCACCCTCCCTACATTCCTGCTGGGGTTGGGGCAGGGGGACGCTGCCTGAGAGGCACTCAGCTCCTCCATGCCAACAGGAACCACTGCTCCAGCTCAGGGCCCCAGCCAGGGGCTGGAAGACAGAGCCCCAGGGGGCTGCTCTGTACCCCAGGTCCCTGCTGCAGGACGCACCCCAGGGCTGGGATGCCAGGTGCACACCCGCATCTAAGGTGCTCCTGGGATCTGGCAGGACCATCCCTCCTTTGTCTCTGCTTATCCTTCGAGCCTCCCCTCAAATCCTACCCTTTCCACCCAGGAAGGAAATTAGTTCTGCAATTACCCCTCCCCGCCCAGGCTCCCCAGCCCACGGACAATATTCAGGGGCCCCAGATCTACCCTCCGTGGGTACGTGGCATGTGCGTGCACCTGTCTCCAAGTGACCTTCAAGGCGGGTTCCTGAGAGACATCTGGTGATAAGGACCTGAACTCTTTCTGCCTGGGCTCCAACCTCAAGGTAACGACTGGGACTTTGTCATTCATAAATCTCAGGTGCTCCCAGAAGAGCAAACTGAAAGCTTATCAGGGGCTGACTCTCAGTGTGGATGAGTTTGTTTCATCAACTCCAAAAGTCAAGTTTGGGTCGGGGGAAGGGGGAGAGTGCAGAAGAGACCAGGGAGTAGTATCAAAGGACAGGCTGGTGGTGGGGTGAAGGGGGAACTGGTCCCACCATCCACAGCCTAGTTTCCTTTGATCTTGGGCCCCGCTCCCCTGCTGTTGTCAAAACAAAGGAAAGACACCCGCACCCCACCTGGGAGCTGCCTCTGTCTTCTCCTAAGGCTGCACTAAGTAGCCAGTTCCCCTTGCTAATCCTTGGGCTCCCCGATCCCCTCTCCTCTCCTCCCGAGGGCCAGAGTCAGGCCAGCTAGGATAAATGGCGGGGGCCATCAGATAAGCCTGTGTCCCCCAAAGGAGCCTCAGTGAGAGGAGGGTGAGGCGCTGGCCAGGCAGTAGCTGGTCTGGGAGAGGAGTCAGGCGACCTGGGTTCAAAAGCAAGCTCAGAATCAACTGGCTGCCTCTTTGCACCTCAGTTTCCTCATCTGTAACAAGCTTATGAGGGGCAAACAGACAAAGGTATGTGAATGTATCCCAAAGACTGTCTGGCACACAGTAGGTGGCAATCACGTTGCTGCCAAGGCTTTAAACCACCCCTACTAATTGCTGTGTGGTCCAGGTCTGACCCCTCTCCTTCTCCACCCCTCTCCTCCTAAGGTGGTTACGATATTCATGGAATTAAAGCTCACGCATGCTCTGTGAGGCCTTGAGATTTTAAAAAGTGTTAAACACACAATATTTTCCCAAGGAACTCCTGACGTCCAAATTCCCGTAGGTAATTTTGGAGGCTCACACCATAGATGGTGCGGTTGGAGCTTTGCAGGAAAAATGGGCTGCTCCAAGCTACCAGTGCACGCCAGGCACCGTCAGCAGGAGAGATGGCCTTCCTCTCCTGTCCACCACACCACCCCGAAGCCACACACCCTCCTGTGGCCAGCCCCCCCTCCCTCTAGACCCACGGAGTTAATGTTGCAGAAACCTCATTAGGAAGAGACATTAAGCAGCCCTGGATCGCGGCGCCATAAAACCAGCCTGGGTAACATTTCTGTGAATTGGGCTGCTTGTCATGCAGCTACCGATCACTGCAATCAATTCCCACAATAGAGATATCAGAGGAGATGCACGCACCCCACAAAGCAACCACAGAGCCCTGCCAAGGAAAGCTGCTCAGAGGCTGGAGTCCCATTCAGGAGTGAGTGGCTCAAGGACAAACAGGAAACAGACCAGAAGGCACAGGTCCCAGCCACCATGGCAAGAACACGATAATGGCAACTGGGCAAATGAAGGAGGCGGGGGAATGCAAGCCCCTCTTAATGTGAGTGCCGGGTAAGACCTTCCCTGTAATCAACCACCATGCACTGAGCCCCCAAGAAGTTCCAGGCATTCTGCTGAGTCCTGAGCAGGGATGCACTGGGGGAGACAAGGCTCTTGTCCCAGACACATTTGAGTCGTTAGGACCAATAACTTCAGAGATTCCCAGCCCAGGCACACAGTGGGGAAGGGGCAGGGGGGTTCAGCAGGAGAAAGAATCAAGATATAGAGGAAAGAACATGAGCTTTGGAGCCAAACAACCCTGGGTTTGATTCCAAGCTCCACCATTTACTGCCTCTGTGACCTTGGGAAGTTACTCAACCTCTCTGAATCTGGTTGCTCACGTGTAAAGGGGAGTTCACCACAGCTCCCTCTTGCTGGGTTATATAGTGAGGATTAGATACCACATGTGGCACTTAAATAAAGCACAAAGATAGGCAAAAGGCATCTATGCTGTTAGGAATCAGGACCGTGGTTACTGGTGTGAGGGGATTAATGACTGGAAGAAGGAACAAGAGGCTTCTGGGTGCTCGTGATGTTTTCATTCTTGATCTCTTGCTGGTTATATGGGTGTGATCACTTTGTGAAAATTCAGCGAGTTATATATACGAAAATACATAACACATGTACAGAAATTTGCACTTTCCTGAATATATGTTATACTTCAATGAAAAGTTTTTAAAAACGACATATAAAGCACTGATTCCAGCGCGTGGTGCTTTGAAGGCATTCAACAAATGCTAATGTCCTGCCTCCCTGATCCTCCCCAGGGGAGACAAAGGTGGAAAAAATCTTTGAGGTGACCAACACCCAAAGAATTGGGGCTCACAATTCTAAGCAGTGGGGAAATCCCCTGGCTGAGAGGACACCGCACAGAGGGCGGCAGAAACAGTGCCCACCCCAAAGTGATGAAGGACTGGGAATCAACATCAAAGAGACAAGGAGGCGGGAAAGCAGGCCCTGTGGGCACGTGAGCATTTTGACTGTGCCGGGTGACACGCTGTATCCCAGGGTAGGACGGCATCTGTCTCCGTTGCAGCAGTTCACGTCTGCTTACACATCTCCCTGAAGAGCAGGTACAGTGCCCTGCTCCAGGATGAGACCTCAGGGTCCAGTGGGATGGGCTGAGATGCTGATGTTGGAGGAGCGAGGACCTTGGGGCCCCGCAGGGCAGGCCTGGGGGGCCTGGGCCAACAGAACAGCCTTCAGAGCTGGTCTGGATTCCTTCTTTGCCTGGTTTCAGGAAGGAATTAAGGCAGTTTTAGGGATACATTATAAAATGGAGTAAGATAACAGGAACCAGAGGAAGAGTTAAAAAAAAAAAGAAGACAAAAATGAGTAGACATATCAAACAAGAGGGAGAAGTACACCCTACAAAAGCCTCTGCATCTGCTACATGTGGACCTGGGCTTCTCCCGGCCTAGGAGGATGTGGAGACTGCTGTGCATACAATTCACCAAGTCCACAGATGAAAACAAGCTTGGGGGAGAGACACGGCCTTTCCTGGTTCTAAAACCAAGCACGGGGGACTTCCCTGGTGGCGCAGTGGCTAAGAATCCACCTGCCAATGCAGGGGACACGGGTTCGAGCCCTGGTCCAGGAGGATCCCACATGCCGTGGAGCAGCTAAGCCCGTGCGCCACAACTACTGAAGCCCGCGTGCCTAGAGCCCATGCTCCGCCACAAGAGAAGCCACCGCAATGAGAAGCCCGCGCACCGTAACAAAGAGTAGCCCCTGCTTGCCGCAACTAGAGAAAGCCCGCGTGCAGCAACGAAGACCCAACGTAGCCCATAAATAAATAAATAAACTTTTAAAATAAATAAATAAATAAAACCAAGCATGGAGGCTTCGTACAGGTCCCATAAAGAGGCAGCAGCAGAACAGAAAAGCAGGACATTTACCAGCATCCCCAAAGGAGGCTCAAGGATATTAGGTTGCCTGTTTCTGAGTCACTTCCCCAGAAGCCAAGTCACAGATCAGCCAGTTCTCCAAAGGGCCCATTTGCTAAATTTCTTTTCTTTCCTTTACCAATTTGGTTTTAGTTGGGTTGTTTCCCATTTGTCTTCATAAAGGCCTTTTAGGGGCTGTTGGGTTTCCCTGCCCCAGCTCCTGGTGGTCACAGGGAGAGACTGGGGCTGGGCTCATCATGGTTCAAACACCAGGAGTGGGGCCAGAGACAAATGGCCCAGTCCTGAAAATACTATCATAAAGGCGAAACGCAAACCAGTCGACTCACACAAAGTAGTTAAAGAAAGTAAGTCAGGTTTCCCTGGTGGCGCAGCGGTTGAGAGTCTGCCTGCCGATGCAGGGGACACGGGTTTGTGCCCCAGTCCGGGAGGATCCCACGTGCCGCGGAGCAGCTGGGCCCATGAGCCGTGGCCGCTGGGCCTGTGCGTCCAGAGCCTGTGCTCCACAACGGGAGAGGCCACAACAAAGTGAGAGGCCCGCGTACCGCAAAAAAAAAAAAAAAAAAAGAAAGAAAGTAAGTCAATTTGATGAATTGGTCATTTGACAAACCGGCCATTCAGTGAATTGACTTTTGGCAAATTGGCTTTTAGCAAAATGACATTTGGTAAATTGGTCTGCTTCTGACACAGCAGTGTGTTTCACAGGGCAATTACTTATACACTGCCAGTCCAGGCTAATGGCCTGGGATCAGAGCTCAGGAGAAGTCGTTCGCAGACAAGTCAACCTCACCCCATGCGCTGCTCTCCACTGGCCTGTCTTGAGCCAGGGTGGATTTTAGAATATTTTGAGGGATGCATGCACGCAGACCATCCTTCATTCGTATCATTTTTCTCAGTTAAGTTTATCTAGCTCTGAGGGCAGACTCTGGGTTGTCCCTCATAAGGACCTGGGAGTGGTATGGGCAGGATTCAATGTGGTTTGGGAAGAGAAAGGCCCAGGCACAGGGGCAACAGGACTGGGCAAGTAGAATCCAAGCTGTGCGCGGGGAGGGGGCTCCACTCAGGACAAGTGACCAAGTTGCTAGTTTGAGTTTCCCCAGGGAGAACTTGGGGGCCCTGGCCGATGCGGCACGGCACCTAACGCCAGAACAGACGTCTGACTGAAGCCCATGGCAGGAGTGGTCCACCAAGGAGGCCAACAGAGGATCACTGAGCCCCTGAGGCATTCCCAATCCTCTCCTCCCTGGCCCGTAAGGGGAAAATGGGGTCCATTTCTTTTACCAAAGACCTCGCCCACTGTCCCCCCATCCCCTTCAGAGCAGTCCAGGCCCTGTCTGAGTCTTGGCCTTAGGAGTTTCTCAGAAGAAAAGGGGAGCTTGGGGGACTGGAATGGCACGAGGTCAGCCTCCCCAGAATATTTGCAGCCCCTCACGTCCCCTCCATATACACTCACAGGGATGCCCAAAGGGTATAAGACCCTTAAGTACCTCCCAGACAGGCAGAAAGACAGAGCCTTGTCACATTACAAGGCAAGGAAGGTGTCTAGTTGGCTCAGTGTGTTCTGCAGGTGGCAACAGCAGCAAGAAAGCCCAGAAAAGCCGGGCGGAGGGGCTGGGCGCGGAGCTGTCCGTGGTGCTGAAGCCTCTTAGCAGCTCTTCTTCTGGTCAAGGCTAAAGACCAGAATCCAAAGACCTTGGGTTCTAGCCACCTTCCACCTTACCCAGGTGGCCCACACGCCAAACCTTGTATCACCAGCTTTTTTTTTTTTTTATAAGCCCACAGAGAGTCTGGCTCACAGTATATACACAGAGGGTCAGGAGAGCCCCACATGAGCATCAAGGGACCCATTCGTAGACTCAGGAGGGGCATGTGCTGAGCACAATCCACGTCACTAAGCTACTTGTAGACAGAGGTGAAGCTCGATACCGCCCCATTTCTCCAGACATAGAGCAAAGCACAGAGAAGTGCTCAGAAATCACCTGGCCAGGTCAGATCCTTGCACAAAAGCCGCTCATTTCAATCCTTAGGACCTTAATGATCATCACTGATGCTTGTATAACACACAGTTACTATTATTGATGATGATAGCTACATATATTAAGGATTTATTATGAGCCTGGCACTCTGCTAGGTATTTTATATGTTTTAGATGCATTATCTCATTTAATCCTTAAAACAGCTTTCTGAGATAAATTACTCCCACCTCTCTGGTGTGGATGTTGACAGTGGGAGAGGTGAGGGCATGGGGCGGGGGTGGGTAGAGAGTATATTGGAACAGTCCATGCTTTCCACTCAATTTTGCCCTGAACCTAAAACTGCTCTAAAAAATAAAGTCTATTAAAAAAAAAAACCTCTCACCATACCTGTTTTCCAGGTAGCATAACTGAGGTGTCATAACTTTCCCAGGCTGTCTGACTGCAGAGCCCACAAGCTAACCCACTATGCTACATTGGCTCAGCACATTAGAACCATCAAAGCGATGGACAGGTGGGTGGGGAGGCGTCTAGAAGCGTACACATGTCAGCAGTGACATCTGATAGATGAACTGGGAGGGAGGAGGTGAAAGTCTAGAAAGCAGAGTATGATAACGAACATTGGCAATGTCAACAGCGAGTCATCAAGAAAAGGTTAAACTATGTGCAGGACCCTCTGTTTTAGAACTTAGATAATAGTGTAATAAATTTCAGATGCATCTCATCAAAAATGGTGGGAGGCTAGCATGTTTTCCCTGAGCAGCCAGGCCATGGGGAGAGCAGAATGCCAGCCCCTGCTGGGGTGTGCACTGCCCATGGACTTCTCCTTGCACCTGGATTCCTACAAGTATCTCAGAAACTGTCACTTCTTTCAAACCCCTGTAGGTTTGAAAGACAGAGGCAAGCTTTGGAATCCTGTGGCGAGGGGCTTCAATCACAAGTCAGTACAGACAGGCAGCATCCCCTGGGCCTCTGAGAATGCAGGGGTTCTGGTGCAGGGGAGCACCTGCCACCTGAAGGGGAGGATCCAAGGCCACCAGCCACTGGCTTCTCACAGAGTCTCTGGCGCACCCTCTGGGCCACCACCCAAGAGCCCCCAGCAAAATAAATGATCACCAGGGCTCCTGTCCCCAGTCTCACACAAAGTAGTTAAAGAAAGTAAGTCGGGCTTCCCTGGTGGCGCATCTAGGTGTAGCAATGAGGCTAACCCTGCACAATCTGGAACACAGAGGGCACCCAGACCTCCTGGTGTGGTGGTGGTGACCACCTTCCGGGAGAGACAGACAGAGGGCTGGGGCGGGGGGGCTCTGACCACCAATGTGAACACCAAAAACTGATGTTTGGACTCAGGAAATTTCATCTCAGCATCCCAGTTTGCCCAATTCCCGATTCTCTAGGAGGGATGCAAACACCTCCAACTTCTAGGAGGCCAGGTCCAGCAGCCCTGCCCTCCCCCAGGGAATGGTTGGTGCAGTCAGGTACCCTGCTGTCCTGCCTCATCTCCTTCACAGCCAGACCAGGAGTCCCCACCTGTGGGGCTACAGAGTCTCAAGGACCATGCAGTTGTTGCAAAATCTGGGCATCCTCACGCAGCCCTAGCAACACCTGCAGACTGAATTAGAGTTACGTAGGACCTTGGGCTCCACCTCTCTGAGCCTTATTTTCCATGTCAAAATGGGGACAGTGAGAGTCCTTATCTCAGAGAAGTGCCATGAGGACTTGGTAGGTGGGTTCGCAGCTTAAAACCAATAAATGGGAGCTATTGTTATTGCTCTTCTTATTCTTCTCACATGGGTTGTGATAAATAAGATATAGATTCAATTAAAAGCACTACTGGATTCATAAGGTCCTCTTCAAAGACATGATGTGTTTTCTCAGTCATCATGGGAACCTCATATGGGTACCTCATAATTGTACCCATGCTTTTTTCTTCTTAGCACTTACCATAGTTTTAATCAATTGATTATTGATGGTATGATTTAGTTAATGTTTATCTCCTCAATTAAATTATGCATTCGATGAGGCAAGGGCCATGTCTAGCAAAGAGGTGGCGTTCAGTAAATAATCTGATGAGGATTTTGGCTATTCAAAATGTCAGATTAGCATTTGGGAGGAGGTCTATGGTGTTTTGACATTAAAAACAGGTCCCCTCCAGGACTGACAGGATAAGGGCATAAGGCACCCTGCTGTGATCCCACGCATGGCTGTTGTTCCTTTGAGGGGCCTGTTGTCCAGCAAAGGGCAAAGGCTCTGAACTGGATCCACACTGACTCTGTGATAGTTTCCGGCGGGAAGGGCCACAGCCCCCAGGGAGAAAAGCTAAACAGCCTCTCCAGCCCCGCCCTGCTTCTGGCCCACCTCTCTGTTCTGTCCTCCACCACCATCTACTCACTCCTCCGTGTCTCATAACACCCTCCGCTGTTTCCATCATTGCAACTGTCACATTGCATGTCTGCGAGTCTCTCACATCCTGATAATAATAATGACAGCACAGATGTCGAGAAGGATACATCTGCCCTTTGCCTGCCTGCTGGAGGAAAGCTCGCTCACTAATGCAAGGGGACAGGCTATCATCTGGGCCACATCTACAGCCACACCACGACAGAGCAGGTGCACAGAGGCACCCCCCTCGCTCCCCGCACGCCTGCCTGAGTTCACTGCTTACTGCTTTCACCTCCTGCACCAAGGGTCCAGCCGGAAGGGGGTGACATTCCAGGTCTGATTCCAGCTTGGGGAGCCCAAGGCCTCGGGTCTAACCTTGTGCTCCAGCTCAGGATTACCAGAGCTCTGCACTGGGGTGGCGGGGTGCGTGTTAGTCAACCTGGCCAATATTTCCCACTTTTCATCTTTCATTGTTTGAGAACAAAGCCAGTTTGGAGAAAGAACAGGGGAAACTAGAGCCTTGCTTTTCAAAGTGTGATCAGAAGAGGTGCAGGATGGGCATTGATAGAAATACAGAATCTCAGGCCCCAACCCCTACCTGCGGAAAAAGATCCTACATTTAATAAGGTGATTTGTTTGCACGTTCAAGTTGCAAAGCACTGGATAGAGTAGTGGTTCTCAAACCTGGCTGCACACCAGAACCACCTGGGGAAGTTTACAAAATACTGATGCCTGGGCTCCACCCCAGAGATTCTGATTTCATTAGTTGGGGGCAGAGCCTGGGCATTGGGATTTTTCAAAGCTCCCTAGGAGATTCTTAGGTGTGGCCAAGATGGAGAATCCTTTCTACACATGTGGCCAACCCTCAGGCCCCTCACCTTGTCCTCCCCCACCTAGGACCCCCCTTACAGTGCTACGTCCTTCTCCAATCCTTTCTCTCTCAGTATTTCCAATCCCACTGGATGACTGGTGCTAATCAATGTTGAGGAAAGTGAGCCTGGAAGAGTAGTTCATACTAGGTGGTAAATGACTGACAGCCCCAACTTCCATGAAGTATGTGCATTTTAAAAAGAGGATTCCTGGGCTTCCCTGGTGGTGCAGTGGTTAAGAATCTGCCTGCCAATGCAGGGGACACGTGTTCAAGCCCTGGTCCCAGAAGAACCCACATGCCACGGAGCAACTAAGCCCGTGTGCCACAACTACTGAGCCTGAGCTCTAGAGCTTGCGAGCCACAACTACTGAAGCCCGTGCACCTAGAGCCTGTGCTCCACAACAAGAGAAGCCACCACAATAAGGGGCCCACGCACCTCAATGAAGAGTAGCCCCCGCTCACCACAACTAGAGGAAACCCATGCACAGCAACAAAGATCCAATGCAGCCTAAAATAAATAAATTTTAAAAAAAAACAACGGATTCTTGACTCAGCCTTCATCAGTGGTGACATCCTATCGGTTTAAGGAACGTAAAGGAAACACTGAGCAGAGAGGACCTTCCTGGTCACCCTAAAATTAGCCTTTTCTATTCAGCCAAAGTTACTATTCAGAAAAAGAGCTATTTATAGCCTAGATGAAAGTTCGCTACTTAAGTCAGATGGCTGAGCAAAGGTACCTGCGTATTTATCTGTGTGTGTGGGCCCAACTTTCTATCTCTTACTGATGCTGGACTGTCCATCATCATTCTGGGGTTGGAAGAAGAAAGAAGAAAAGCGGGGAGAGGAAGAGGGCACCTTAGAAGCCGGGAGCAGGTGCTGGGGGCAATGCTGGGGGTGGGAGCACCCGAAGGTGACCACCTCCATGAAAGGAAGGAAGCACCACATCTCACACCTTCGAGGTGGCTCTGGCTTAATGTCCCTGCACAAATGCACTCCCCGCATCCTCATGGGTGGCCCTGGGAAGAAGGGTCCAGAGACCAAGGGAGGGAAAGGCTGGACCAAGTTTATTTATCAGATGAGCAGTAGAGGCCAGACTAGAAGCTGGAATCCCACAGGCTCCCAGCCTGCCAGCGCATCTTGGGCTGTACTCTGGAGGGAGAAAGTGCAGGAAAGCAATGGGCTGTGGTCCTGGGAAGGCAGCAGCCAACTCCCAGGCTCAGGTTACATGGCAAAGCCATCTGTGGAAAAGCAAGGGAACCAGAGACAGAGGGATGGAGACGAGAGTCCAATAGAGAGAAATGGGCAAGAAGAGAGAAGCCAGATGAGAGAAAAAGACAAAGAAAGAGAGAGGCCAAGACCCCCATGATTGGGGACGAGGCTCTGAGGCGGGAGACGCACGGGGTGGTTGGCTTTTCACAGCAGCGAGAGGTGGCACTGAGTCCAGGCTATGCCTGACAACCAGCTAAGGTGCAAATGAAAAGAGCTCAGCGTGAGAGCTGCTGGGGCTCCTCTCGGGTGCTGGACTCTGCCACCCCGGCCTCTCTCAGGCAGACTGGCGGCCAGGGGATAATTGGCCCATGGCTGGAGGTATCAGGATTGGATGATGAGTGTGAAGCCTGCAGGTGACCTGCCCATGGGGCACGTCCTATGTCACTAATCACCAGGCAGAGGTGAGAATGGAGCTCTGGCCACTGCGAGCCCTTCCTGGTAGAATCAGATCTTGGGTGGGGTAAGGGCTGTCCTTACTCGTAGCTGGGAAGGGAAGGGTTTTGGAGTGAGAAGGACCTTCAGCTTGGATGGCTGCAGGCTAGGGGACAAGACATAATAGGCACAGGCTGCCATCATGGAGGGACAGGGTCACAGGGAATGGTGGCGTGCAGGGTGCATGGTTCACGTTCTCTCGTGCACACCGCAAATCCAACAAACTCTACATGTGAGTTAAGAGTAGAAACTCTGCAGCCAGACCGTCTGGGTTTGAATCCTGGCTCTGCCTCTTACTAGCTGGGTGACTCTGAGCTTGCTACCGAACCCCTCTGTGCCTCGCTTTCTTCTTCTGTGGAGTAGAATCATAAATAATAATTCTACCTAGCTCATAGGCTGTCGTGAGGATTCGACGAGTGAGTATGTGTAAAGTGTCTGATCAGTCCCTGCTGGCACGTGGTAAGTGCCGGGTGAGTTGGCATCATCCTCGCCACTGAGGTTCAGGCAGCCTCTGTGGATGCTGGGCACTGGGCAGGGGTCTCAGGCCACAGCGACCAAGACAAAAGAGGTCCATGTTCCCGTGGGTTTCCATTCTGGTGGGGGAGAGAGAGACAATGAGTAGTACAACCCCAAACCCCCCAAGCTGATTTCAGAGATGGACGAGTGCTTTGAAGGAAACAGAACAAGGCATCACGCTGGAGAGTGACTGGGAAGGAAGGGGGCGTCTGTGGCCAGGGTGGTCGGCGGGGGCTGCCCTGGCTGTCCAAGGAGAAGCCAAATGGTGAGAAGGAGGGAGCCATGCAGAGCGCTGGGGAAGAGCTTTCCAGGCAGAGGAAGCAGAAGGGGAAAGACTGTCCCTGTGGGCAGGGGTGTGAAGTGTCAGGGAACAGAAGCAAGGCCAGCACGGCCAGCGTGCCCAGCGGGAGGGAGGAGACGTGGCTGGGAACGAACGTAGGCAGGGACCAGCGAGGAGGGCTTCGTGGGCGTGGCCGGGGAGTGGGCTGGACTCTGCATGAGGTAGAGGGTGTTAAACAGCTGCTAGGCAAGATCTGATTAGTATTTTTCTAAGAGAACTGGCTGCTGGGAGGTGACTGAATTACAGAGGAGCAGGCGGAGGCAGTGAAAGCAAGCACTGAGCCCTCCTGACAACCTGGGAGGTAGAATTTTTACGATGAGGAAACTGAGGCTGAAACAGCTGTTGCAGGATAAAAGGGGCACAAAGAGGGACCAGAGCAGCAGCTACTATTTATTGAGCACTTGCATCTCCCAGGCTCTGTGCCTTGGTACTTTCCCCTGTTGCCATTTACAGAAGAGGTTAAACTGGGAACCCGAGGCCACCCAGATGGTAACAGAGCAGAGTTAGGCCCTCAGGTCAGGCTGACACCAAAGCCCATGGCCTTGACCAGTGAGGCCGCCCTCTTCTGGTGTTGGGGGATGGGAGAAGACCTCTGAGGGGGCCTCTGGTTCAGAACATATCTGCAGGGCTCTGTCCTGCTCCAATCCTAGGACACCTACCTACTTCACAGATGGAAACTCCCCACTGTGAGAGGAGGAGGGGCACTCAATCTCAGAGGTGGGGCTGGAGGCAGAAAACCTTTATAATGTGTTTGAGATCATTTACTTAAGTTGAGAAAATACCTATTTGTCCTACCAAATTTTGTTCCTACCGAAAGGTCACTCTGGTTTGATATAATTCTATCACCAAGCCCCAGAGCTCAGAATCTGTCTCTTGCAGAAGGCAAGCACTATAGATTCAAAGCACAATTTATTTTGATTTTTTTCTACTTAACATTAACTTTGCAGCTGTATCAGAAAACCCATCACTGTAGACCTGTTCAGACACGTTCCCTGCATCATTTCTATCATCTTCTACCTGGAAGGGAGCCTCTCCTGACGTCTCTCCATGAAGTTGGCCAGGTTCCTTAGAAAATTTACCTTGGTTTGTGGCACTACTACTGATTAGGGCCTATACACTGTGAAGCTACCTGTGAACTTGTAAACTTGTGTGTTTTAGAGTAGCAAATTATTGCTGTCTGCTAGAAAAGATAACTTCAAGGGTTAGTTATTGCCTGTAGGGCATTAACTAGCTTTGTATCTAACTTTTTAATTTTATTTCAATGTTCTCTGTCTTTCATTGATTATAAGCTCTCAGCACCTCAAATTCTCCTTGGAACAACTTTACTCTCCTTCTGGTTTTCTCATTAATGAGTTATATAAACACAATCACCTTATATTTGTATGACAGTCAGGTTTCTAACTTTTTTACAATCATGCTTTGGCAGTCGTTTTATCTCCGTCTTGCAGATGAGACCACTGGGGCTAAGAGAAGCCCGTGAACTAGCTGGATGCACACGGCCAGCAGGTGTGGAGGCAGAATTTCGGTCTGATGACAAAGCCCCTGCAGGTCTCACAGGTCATCTGAGTTGACAGGGGCCTTAGAATGATATGATCAAACCCCTATACTTTACAGGAGACCCTGAGACCAAGAGGAGAAAGAAGGCTTGCTCACAATCACACACTACTAAGCACAAAGGGCATCTTCAGCTGAAAAGATGTTTCTCCTTTTTTAACGACTGCCTCATCTTGCGTTTGCTCAATCCTTGCCACCCACAGGGAACAAGAAAGAGTGCCTGCCACACAGTGGACTCACCTGCCTGCAGGACCAGTGAGGCACCTCCAGAACAGAGTCACTCCTCAGAGTGCCAGGCAGGGCTCTGACCCGAGTCCATGGAGGCCCTGAGGCCCGAAGAGGGGCTGCCAAAGTCTGTGCATCCCTGGAATTTTGTACAAATTTTGCCTATGTGCACAGGGCATAAGATTCTCAAAGGGACAGGACTCCAAAAAGATTATGCATCCTGCTTTGAGATTGTCTGTAGAAGGGCCCTGTTAGAAGAAAAGGAGCTGGGGCTTCCCTGGTGGCGCGGTGGTTAAGAATCTGCCTGCTAATGCAGGGGACACGGGTTCGAGACCTGGTCCGGGAAGATCCCACATGCCATGGAGCAACTGGGCCCGTGCGCCACAACTACTGAAGTCCGCGTGCCTAGAGCCCATGCTCCGCAACAGGAGAAGCCACCGCAATGAGAAGCCTGCGCACCGTAACAAAGAGTAGCCCCCGCTCGCCACAACTAGAGAAAGCCCGCATGCAGCAACGAAGACCCAACGTAGCCACAAAATAAAATAAAAATTTGTAATAACTAAAATTTAAAAAAGAAGAAGTAAAGGAGCTGCCCGAGAAGGAAAACACGTTAATGTCTAAGCACATGCATAGTGAGCCTGCTGAAACGGGCCTGGTGGCCATGAGAACAATGCAATTCTAAAGTCATTTTCGAATTGGGGCATTTCATTGGTCAAGCATCTAAAAGGCTCAGAATCTCTAAGATTGTATGTGAGAGTCTCAGGCCTAGAGACACATGAATGCCACTTCTGGTGGCACAAGAGCAGCCAAGGGCCAGAGGGTCTCACCCAGCCCAATGAGACATCAGATCCCTGAGATAGGGATTCTGGTCTGTTTTGTTGGCCAATTATCCTGGCATCAAGAAGAGAGGACTTCCCTGGTGGCGCAGTGGTTAAGAATCTGCCTGCCAATGCAGGGGACACGGGTTCGAGCCCTGGTCCGGGAAGATCCCACATGCCGCAGAGCAACTGAACCCGTGCACCACAACTACTGAGCCTGCGCTCTAGAGCCCGTGAGCCAAAGCTACTGAGCCTGCGTGCCACAACTACTGAATCCCGCGCGCCTAGAGCCTGTGCTCCGCAACAAGAGAAGCCACCACAATGAGAAGCCCGTGCACCTCAACGAAGAGCAGCCCTTGCTTGCCACAACTAGAAAAAGCCCGTGCGCAGCAACGAAGACCCAACGCAGCCAAAAATAAATTAATTAATTAAAAAAAAAAAAAGAAGAGAGCCTTGTATATTGTAGATGCTCAATACATATTTGCTGACTGAATGAGAATTGTCCAGGAGGAAGAAGACATGGCACTGACTGATGATGCCTATAAAAGCCAGGCCAAGTGCAAGACCCCAAAATAAGATTAAGAGCAACTAACACTTACTGAGCCCTTTCCTATATGCCAGGCTTTACCTGCCCCCCTCATTCATTCCTCACAATGACTCCCCAAGGACATTGTCCTATTGGGAGCTCCATTTCACATATGAGGAACGTGAGGTTCAAAGAGGTTCAGTGGTTTGCCCAAGGTCACATAACTGGGGAGCCCAATCCACAACGTGGACCAGGTCTGTCTTAATCCAGATCTTAACCCACAGACAAACACTGCCCTTCCTGGGTTCATGGGAGAAGTGGTAAAGGAAAGAGCCAGAGCAGAGAGAAAGAAAACTGTTAGGTGGAGTGAGGAGAGGGCAGTGCAGTGGTCAGAAGACATGACCTATGTTGCAAAGCTCTGCTGGGAGTGTCTACAAGACCCTGGAAGGGTAGCAGTAGAAAGGGAAAGGGGAGAAGCAGTAAGATGTGGCAGAGGCTGCCGTTGTCCCCAGCCAAAATCCATTCTCCCCCCTTTTTCTTCTGTTAAAACTGTTTTTTTTTGGGGGGGGGTTGGCATCAATGGGACAAGAAAAAAATATACATTTCCTGCTTCCCTTGCAGGCAGGGGTGGCCAAGAAGAGGTAAGCAGAAGTTGCTTATTGAAAAAGTTTCCATAAAAATCTCTGTAAAGAAGGCTGACTCAGTTGGTAGAGGTGCCTTTTTAGGGGACTTCCCTGGCAGTCCAGTGGTTAAGACTCTGCCTTTCAATGCAGGGGGTGTGGGTTCTATCCCTGGTCGGGGAGCTAAGATCCCACATGCCTCAGGGCCCAAAAACCAAAAAACATAAAACAGGAGCAATATTGTAACAAATTCAATAAAGACTCTTAAAATGGTGCACATCAAAAAAGAAGAGGTACCTTTTTATATTTCCTTCCCCTCTTTCCTCCTTTTCCCTGCCTAAAACCCATATGAGATGACTGGAGCTCCAGCAGCCATCTTGAACCATGAGGTGGCCTTAAGGATGGAAGACGAAGCCCAAGAATGTTAGAGCAAAAGATAGAAGGATCCTAGGACCTTGATTCCTAACTGACTCTGTGCAGATATACTTTTTTTTTTTTTTTTTTTGTGGTACGCGGGCCTCTCACTGTTGTGGCCTCTCCCATTGCGGAGCACAGGCTCCGGACACACAGGCTCAGCGGCCATGGCTCACGGGCGCAGCCACTCCACAGCATGTGGGATCTTCCCAGACTGGGGCGCGAACCCGTGTCCCCTGCATCGGCAGGCAGACTCTCAACCACTGCGCCACCAGGGAAGCCCTGTGCAGACATACTTTTATGTGAGAAACTCCTATATCTAATTTAATCCATTTTTTCTTTTCTTTCTCTTTTGTTTTCTTTTCTTTTTTTTTTTTTTTTTTTTTAATTTTTCTGTTCTGATGAGCCAAACCCAATCCTTCCAACTGGCACAGAAATCCACTTTGAGGAGAAGACCAGCAGAGTTGTGCAATACCCAGCACTACATCTGCAGAAACATCAGATGGAGGATCTGCAGAGATGACCACAGTAGAGAAGCAGAGTCCTGAGATGAGAGGGAGATGCCTCCTTCCCACCCCAGACTCTCTCTTAGGCAGGAAACAAGGGAGGGTGGGAGGACACAAAAAAAAGGTGATGTTAAAACGAGAGTGAATGTTAGACACTGCAAAGATGAAGATTTTCAGGTGACAAAAACCACCTGGGAGAAGACTGTTCCAGAGCTGAGACTGTCGGTCACTTGCTTCTGCACAAGTGGCAGCTGGGATACAATGCCCCAGAGGGTCCTCTTCACCCCAGCTAAAAGAAAGACCAAGGCCCCAAAGCACATTGATCCGTGGGAATATTTCTAGGCAGCAAGTTCCAGGGCTAGTGCTGGAGCCAGGCCATAGGGGACCCTTATGGGAATTAGAAAAAGATGCCCCTTCTTCAAGACACTTCCATTTACTTGGAAATTGTCAAAATAAATATACAAATTTACATCTATGATGTGAATGTGTCGCTTAGAGATGGTGCCCTTGGAAAATGCACAGGCTGCACAACTGTACACAATGACCGTACACACGTATCTATCTGGTCCCACCACACCTGTATCAACCGGCTGAATGTTATGCCCCTAAGGATGTCCCAGCCTTATTGAGTGGTGATTACATAAGGCCATGTTAAGAAGGCAGGAGAGACTTCCACCCTACAAAAAGACATAATGCCAAGTCTGGGCACCTGTGTTAAATGCCATTCGTAAGAAAAAGGCAGCTATGTGGAGCAGGTAACAGCTATGCTAAGATCAGACGTCACCATATTTCTTGTCCGTGATTGTGATAAAGACCAAGCACAGTGCCTAGGCAGAAATCATAGTCGAATAAGAATTTGTGGGCTGCATCAATGTATGATAAAATTGAATAGGTGCGTGAATATCTTAGAATTTTATTATAATTAATTAAAGCTACTTTGTGTCATTTTATTGGTTTATTTTTCCCCTTGGACGGAAGGAAGAACTTTTACAATTTATGGAAATATTTTACATAAATAAATGTAAATGAGTATATCTCAATAAATAAATTATTTGAATCTTAATTCCCTGCCCCAACTGCCAAAAAAAAAATCCTAGTTAAACTGCAACCGTGCTTTCCAGCCAGGATCCAGCTGCTGACGTCACCACATTTTACCGCTGTTCTCACACAACCACAATTTCCCACGGAATGTCCCTCTGCTTGAGCCCCCTTGTTCCTCCATACCCCGATGTCCCAGTCATCTCATATCTTTGGATGCCAACTCTGGGACCAGAGAGAAGTCACCATGTCCCAGATGAAGGAGGGGTGGGACTGAATCAAGTGTCACTGAGATTCTTAATGAGCAGCAGAGTTCCCCTAACCAGTGGCAATCGGCTCCTGACACGGGCACCCAGGGCAGAGGCAAGCCACCGCCCTGTGGCAGGAAGAGAAGTCACAGCCGTACTTGTTGAACTTGCATTTGTTCCACGCACTATACTGGACATGAAGTGGACAGGGAAGAATGCCCTGGACCCTGATTTGGAGGCCTTTGTTAATGCAGAGGCCCACATTAGCTGTGTGACCTCGGGTGAGTCCCTCTGCCACTCTGGACCTCAGTGTCCCCACCTGCAAAATGAGGGTCCTGACTAACATCTCTAGGCAGTGCTTCTCCAGCTGCAATGTGCACACGCAGAGTCTTGTGCACATGCAGATTCTGACCCGGTGGGTCTGGGGTGGGCCTGAGAGTCTGCACTTATGACATGCTCAGAGGTCTCTCCTGGACCTGGCCTGGCGCTTTGCCTCATTCCCAGGGGCCAAGCTAAGAATCCCTCACCCTGAATGAGGCTGGCAGCTGAGCCCTCTCCTTCCTCTACCCCGGTGCCCATTAGATTTCAGCCCAGCAGACAAAACAGCCAGCTGTGGACAGAGCCCAGGGACCCGGCCAGCTGTCTTCTGCTTTTCCCTTTCCAAACAAAATTTGATCTGTCAGTTTTTTTAAATCATAGAACAGCTGAGAAAGAGAAGCATCTCCTCCATATCCATCTCTGCTTCCCACCCCCACTCACCACTTGCCAGAAACGAGCCTTGATGTTTTCCTGTCATCTTCCCCCAGGCCCCGCACATGTCAACCGAGGCTGACAGGGTCCCCCCAACTCCCCCTGCCCTCCCCACCACTCTCTGTGCTCACCTCTGGCGGAGCCAGCTTGCCAGGCTTATTTTTAACAGCTCTGATTGAAGCTGGGATCCCGCTGTCATTTACACTCCCTCATCATTATCAGCTCGAAGCTTCCAGCAGCCAAGCTAAAAAGGCTTCGCAGAGCGTGGAGCTGGGGTGGGGGTGGGGGGGCGGCTCGGCACTGCTGCCTCTTGTGGAACTGTCCCACCACCTGCCCCCAGCACGGCCCACCCTCCCCAGCTTGACCGGGAGGTGGGAATGGTGAACAGCCCCCGCCCCTCACCAGCCTGGCACTGAGCGACTAGGGGTCTCTTGTTCTGGTGATCACACATTCGCTCGCAAGAATCAGGACACGTGGTGAGACTTAGAAATGCAGGGAGGTGAAAAGATGCATAGAGGCAGAAAAATTAAATCCCATTTAGTTGTGTATTTAATGAGAGCCATCAACAAGCTGGGTGGTTTCATCCTCATTCAGACAAATGCTGAACTTAGAGCCTCTCTGTTACTCTCTTGAGTTCTGGAATACCCAGAGCTCTGTTTTCTCATCTCTGAAAGGGGATAATCATCCCTGCTCACAGGGTTCCTGGGAGGATTAAATGAGAAGAGGCAGGTGCCCACGTGGTGCCCACAGCCAGGCTCCACAGCAGCAGCCTGCCGTCCACAGCCAGTCCTCCCGCAGGAGCCTCCCTCATCCTACACATCAGACATCAAACACTACAACCACATCTCATCCCTCAAGCTACTAAACTACTGAGCCTCAGAAAGAAGAGACGTGAGAGTGAGGAGCACCTTGACGCTCCCATCCCTGAAGAAATTCATGGTCGTGTTTTAGTCTGCTCAGCAAGGTCAGAGTTCACGGGAATGTGTCTGACTCACCACTAAATAATTTACTCAAGGGTCATAGAGGCAATAATTTTTACAGAGAAAGCATTTCCAAATCAATGCACTAAAATGTCAGTTCATTAAGATGGTGGGGGTGGGGTGGGGTTAGGAGGTGAGAACCAGGATCATGGCAATGCTTTTGTTGGGAGGAGAAGTTAGCTGTTAAAGCACCGAAAGGACACACATCAGTTAGATTTCTTTTTTGTTTGTCAATGATGTCTTGCCTCTATGGATACTAATAAAAAAGCAAACAACCTAAAGGTTTTGATACTGGCTATCTTAAAAAATTACAACAAAAAAAATCTCTGTCCATCTCCAGGAGCCCCCTCCAGGAAGTCTTCCCGGGTTTACCCGACTCTGGGCGTTCAAGATTACTTTGCAATCTTGCAGCACTTTGCTGTATGGTCTGGTCTGTAGTCCACTGCACCTCAAGCAAAACATTAAATTTCTCATTGTTTCTAGTATTCAAGGAGGGCCTTCCCCAGCCATACATTGTCCATGGGCAGCCACGGGCCTTGTCCCTCTCCGCCATTCCCTTGAAGAGAGCTGGCAGGCTGTATTTGGCTTGTTCAGAGCACTGCCTTCCATCCACTTCCACACACACAGCTGTGATCACCAGCCTAACGATTTTGTTAAATTGTCATTTTGATATTACCATTTCAAGAGAATCAGGAAGCCCAGTTTATAGTTCAATTTGCAAAAGTCTGATCACACTGCCAGCTATCAAGTCTCTGGCAAAGACAAGAGCCCTGAACCGTCACAGCTGGAACAACTATTCCCAGAGTGCCTTCCACATCAAAAACAGTAGCCCGATTGTGTAAGGGGGGCAAACACGCATGAGAGCACAGGCCTTGTCCTCACGAGCTCACATCCAGCACCAAGAAAACGGTGATGATCCCGATACCTAGGAACGCCGGGATGCTCCCTGTGTGCTGTACACCATCACATCACATCCTCACAGAAGCCTTACATTTCAGTGCTAGGACTGTCCCCGGTTCAGAGCTGAGGAAAGAGAGGCTGAGGGAGGTGTTAACTTGAACAGAGCACACCGCCAGGAGGCAGAGTCACAGAGCAGAAACCCCTGGACTGGAATGGCTGGGACAGAGTCAGGAAGTAAGGTGAAGGCTCCCAGGGGACAGCAAGGAAGCGGAGACGGAGGATGAGCTGCAACCCCAGTGCTGAGCGTGTGCTGGGGACACAGCTGAAAGCCTGGCCGCCCCGTGGTGTGTGAGGAGAAGCAAGCCTGGTGCCAAGGGGCCGTCAAATGCCAGCGTGAGGAAGATGGACTTGAGCCAACAGCAGTGAGGACCACTGAAGATTTCTGAATATAAGAGCAATCAGATGGGAGTGATGCCTTAGGAAGGTGATGCCTGGCGCCCGAAAGGAAGGCTCAGGGTGGGGGTGGGGGTGGGGGTGGGGGTGGGAGGGGGGGCTAGAACCACTCGGGAAGCCACAATAGTCCTTAAAGCATGAGTGATGGGAATCCCAGCGTGGAGGATCTGGCTTCTCCCGGATGTGAAAACTGTCTGGGAGACAGATCAACACAGCCATGAGCTCTGCAACTGGCCTCACTGAGTGGCCCTGGGCAGGACACCTGGCCGCTCGTGTCCACAGTTTCATGAGCATTGAAACAGGTATAATTGCTAGATCTCCACACGGGGCTGCCGAAGGACTGTATAAGCTTGTGTGTGTGCAGTGCTGAGCCCAGCTCCTGGCTCGCAGTGCCACTGGCTCATCAGCTGTTAGAACACATGTTAACAGAAACACAGAGGCTGGCAGGTGGTCCCGTGTGGCACAGTGACTGCCTCTCCACTAAGCAGTAGGGCGTGTGAAACTGAACTAAGCAGAAGAGTCAGGGTGAGCAGTCTTGATTTGGGGGTTCCCCGGGGAAGGGAAAAGCTGATGTCACGGGAGGCCGTGAGCTCTCCTGACGAGACTTCCAGAGGGAAGCACAGCGCGCGTACCACCGCAAATGAGTTACGTATTTGGGGAGAGCGCTCCCAGCCTTGTCTTTCACTTTTTCCTTTTCAAGCAAATTTTAACAGTCCTTGGGCTGCTGCCCTGACTCAGGAGCAGGGAAGGCAGTCTCAGAAGGAGAGGGGAACTCTGGCAACCTTTTTAAAAAAAATTTATTTATTTATTTATTTTTTAAGTTTGGCTGCGTTGGGTCTTTGTTGCTGCACATGGACTTTCTCTAGTTGCGGCGAGCGGGGGCTGCTCTTTGTTGCAGTGCGCAGGCTTCTCATTGCAGTGGCTTCTCTTGTTGTGGAACACGGGCTCTAGGCAGGTGGGCTTCAGTAGCTGTGATGCCCGGGCTCAGTAGCTGTGGCGCATGGGCTTAGCTGCTCCGCGGCATGTGGGATCTTCCCGGACCAGGGCTTGAACCCGTGTCCCCTGCATTGACAGGTGGATTGTTAACCACTGTGCCACCAGGGAAGTCGCTCTGGCAACCTCTTGCCTGGAGGAAGCAGTAGACCCTGGGCAGTTGCCCTGCAGCATCCGGTTGCCATGAAATGGAATTTATACATGAAAATCAGGAGAGGAGCGGCCCGGGGCACCCCAGTCATGGCTCTGACAGAACTGACAGCTAATTAGAAAGCTCCATTTGAGCCTCACGTTGAAAAGCCATTTAATAATTAAATGTCTTATCTGTATTTAAATTCCTCTGACAATGTATACTTAGAGTGTGGCCAGAGAACCAATTTTCTCACTTCCATCACCCTACAAGACACAATATTTGAATCCAGGCATCTCCCCCATTGACAGTAAGTGACATTATGTCACTCGGTTTGTATTAGGGGTGTTATAACATCAGGGGGACTCTTCCTCCAGGCTCTCGGATTTGATGCAGCACAGAGAAACCTGACTCAGAACCAAGCTGACATGAATGTGTCCCTTCACAAGTCACTGAGCTGGAATGGGGTGGGCAGGGAGTGGCAGAGGAGGCCCTCAGCCGAGTGGGGTCTGGGGAGGGGCAGTGGGATCAGCTCACCTGAGTGTAGCTAAAAGGGATTCGTGGTCTGCAGAGCAAGAATAAAATTTTTTAAATAATAAAGTATTTATTTAAATAATAATAATAAAAGCAGGGCTTCCCTGGTGGTGCAGTGGTTGAGAATCTGCCCGCTAATGCAGGGGACACGGGTTCGAGCCCTGGTCTGGTAAGATCCCACATGCCACAGAGCAACTAGGCCCGTGAGCCACAACTACTGAGCCTGTGTGTCTGGAGCCTGTGCTCCACGACACGAGAGGCCATGATAGTGACAGGCCCGCGCTCCGCGATGAAGAGTGGCCCCCGCTTGCCACAACTAGAGAAAGCCCTCGCACAGAAACGAAGACCCAACACAGCAAAAATAAATTAATTAATTAATAAACTCCTACCCCCAACATCTAAAAAAATAATAATAATAATAAAAGCAAAAATGAAAGTTGGTCTGCTTTTCATTACCTCCATGCACAAGCAATTCTAAAGAATGTCAGCGATAACATACTGCTCCCCGCTAAGAAGGAGGCTCCCGCTGCAACCCCCTTGGCCTGCCGCTGCCTCGGCCTTAGTGACTGTGAGCACAAATGGCCTGGAAGCCACAGGGCTCCCAGGCCTGATCAGGGAGGGGAGAGGAGACCACGAGTCTCAAGGGAGAAAAGGAACTGTGCTGCTGCATGTTTAAAGGGTGGACAGACACAGGCTGGGTTTGGCCCCGTGAGTGTGCTCTGCCCGCCCTGCAGGAGTAGGGAACTGTAAGGGAGGCGACCTCTGCAGAGTCCAACAAAGCTGTGCCCCATTCTGCTGGCAGCAGGGGCTGTAATGTCACCAGGGTCCCCAAGTGGCCTGGGGGGGCCATGCAGAGCTATGGGGGGAGGGTAAACCCCAAAGGAACACACAGAAGCCTCCGCAGGGAGACCAGATTCAGGTGGAAGGGAGTCATGGACAGCCCCTTTTGGGTCACAGATGGAGCATCTGGAGAAAATAACAGAGAGAGAGGCTTCCCAGGTCCTCCCGCTGTTTGCTTAGAGCTATCCTCCCACGACAACCCAAAACGCTTCTCCCTTGGCCCCAGGATAGCCTCTCAGAGAGCAAAAGACTGTGCTTCTGTCTCCCCTTCTGGAAGTTTCTCTTTCCATCCAAAGGAGCCAATGAAACTCACAGACAGAGAGTGCACATCCAAAGGAATAAGACCTGGAAGGGAATTTAAACATGACCTAGCTCAACTCTCTCTTCTGACAGATGTAAAAAGCCCAGAGAGGTCAAGGAACTTGTCCAGAGTCACCCAGCTGGTTAGCTGGTGCTCTTCCCATCCCCAGACCCACCATGCTGCTTGGAAGCATTACGATATTACAGCATTATGGTATTTGCAGTCAGCGAGTTGTGGGTCTAGATCCTGCTCTCCCCTTACAGCTGTGTGGGATACACCACACGTGCTTCTAGTCCCCAGACAGCAGCCTGGACTGGCGGCTGGACAAATTGAAACAGCACCCCAGCACCAGGCAACGCCAGTCCTGCTTTGGGGTGGATGTGACTTTGCATTTCTGGGATGCTTGAATCATGACAACCCCTCGAGTCACAGCCAACAAGACAAGGTATCTCTCTGGGACACAGGCAGTCTGATGACCAGTGGAACTGGCCCAGACAATCATCAAATTCAAGAATATCAAGGGCCTTGGATAACATTAACTGCACCTGGTAATGCTGTGATCCTGCCCTCAAGGTGTTCTCTGTTCTCTTGGGTTTACCTGTTGATTTACTGTGGTTCAACTGTTGCTTCTCAAAGTGTGGTCCTCGGACCAGTAGGGTTCTCATTATCTGGGAGTTTGTTGAAGAAGTGACTTCAAGCCCGCCCCCCTGTAGCTGCTGGATCAGGATCTGAATTGATGCAAGACCCCCAGGTGACTCGGGTGTGCGTTAAAGCTTGGGAGGCACTGGTCTAGGGAATGGTGGGGACACCCAAAGGTGATGACCTTGGAGAATGCCAACACTCTGCACACCATCAGAGACCGTCACACTGTCCATCCCAGGGCATGTGTGACACGGTGCTGCCATTGCTGTGCTCTTGCCCAGGGGAAGATGAGAGGTTCTGAGTTTCAGAGGATGGCAAGCACAGCGTACTCCAGGATGAAAAGTCTTGATGCAGCCAGCCCTCAGGTTAGGAAATGTGCTTTGCACAGTGTCCAGGGAGACACGGGTCTGCGTGCCTGCTTTTCACCAGCTCTGGGACCTGCCACAAGCCCGTTAAGGTCTACGGGACGGGGTTCCACATCTCCCCTGTAAAGTAAGGATGCGAGGAGATTCCGGATATAAAAAACTGACACTGGCCTGTCCCTGAGAGGGGCTCTTGAGTAGTAACAGCTATGGTTATGATCTGGGGGGAGCAGGGAGACTGGATGCTTCTCCAAACAGCGGAAGGGGACAGACCTGGGCTAGTGAGCCGTGGTTGCAAGTCCCAGGACAGCGGGTTGGGATTAGTACATGGAAGATCCGTGGGCAGTGAGCTCCCCAACAGCAAATGCTCAGCGAGGGCAAGGAGGCTGTGGGGAGTTCAGGAGGGGTGGGGCGGCAAGTGAGGCCCTCTCCTCTCCTCATTTCTGCTGCTCTGAGTAGGGCACCAGCCACCCCAGGATCCAAGTGGGATCTCCCCTTCCTGTCTCCTCGCAGCGTAACAGACAAGGACAAAGCAGCATTGGAGTAGACACCACAGACCTGCCGACAGCCCCCAACACTCTCTTCCCAGCAGGAGCTTCAAGCAAGTCCCACCAGGTAACCAAAAAGGAAGGCACCACTGGCCTCCTCAGTAACCACGTTCAAGGCCCCTCAGTAATCATTTTAACAAGCTTCCAGCTCTCCCCCCAGACGGCTTAACGTCTACAATCACACTCTTCCTTTCTCCCCTGAACGTTCATTTTAGCGCATCTGACCAGAGCAGCGTGACCTCTCAACCAAGTCAGCCAGCGATTCTCCACAAAGTGCAACGCCCTCGGTTAACGCACCCTCCGGGAACAAAGATCCTGTTAACAAAGACACCATTAAAACAAAGCTGAAAAAACCACACACGGCCCCTAAGTGACCTACGAGGGGGTGTGCACAGTGGGGGTGACGTGGACGGCTCAGAAGCGGGCAGGCTCCAGCCACTTCTGGCTGCTGAAGGAAGGGAAGCAGCAAGCCATGTGTGAACCTGGAAGAAAAAGTATTCTCGGCAAAGGGAACAGCCAGTGCAAGGGTCCTGAGGCAGGAGCATGCGTGGTGGTGTTCAAGGAAAAGCGAGGAGGTGAGGGTGGCCGGAGTGGGAAACGGGGAGAGTGGTAGGAGGGTAGAGACTCTGGCTATCAGGCTAAAGGAAGCAGGAAGCCATCAGAGGGTTCTGGACCGAAAAGCAACTTAGATTTAGAAGGTGATGCACTTAAGGCCCTAGCAACAGTCCCTTGTACAGAGCAAGTGTTCAATGAACATGAGCTCTTATTATACATCACTCCCTAAATTTCTACCTGGTCTCCCCACATCTGCAAACACACACCCCGCTCAAAGCCCTTCAATATTGCCCCTCTGTCTACTGAGGTGTCCCAGATCCTTCTGTCTGGGACTCAAGCCCCTCAGTAAGGCTCAATGCCCACACCAGCCACCACCCCAACACACCTGCCCAGCTACAGACTTGCTCCCCCTAGACCTGCACACCTTCCCTCTTCTTTGCTTTCACCTTCCTATGCAATTCCCTTCCTCTTGAAGGCCCTCTCCTCTCAGCATCTCCTAACATCCTCCCCAATGTCACTTCCATTGCAAAGGCCACCTCCTCCATGAAGGCTTCCTGCATGCATCCGCAGATGAATGTCATCTCTGCAGCATTAGCCAAGCACACCGCGCCACTCACGGACCTTCTCATCTTTAGTGCTGGTCTCAACCCCGCACCGAACCCTGCCTCCAGACCCTGCCACCACCCGTGAGAAAGTTACCTACCAAGCTCTCCGAAGGGCTCAGCCAAGGCACTGAATGCACCATTACTAAAGTCAGCAGGGTAACGCAACAGATGCACAGCCCCTATTTGCCCTCATCCTCTTGACAGAGGCGTCGCCAAGACTCAGGTAAGCTGTGAAGGGAGCACAGTTGGCCTCTCCCAGCCTGTCCAAGGGGGTGTGATTACAAATGGAAAACCGGGGTTGGGGGGCACTCCTCTTCCTTAACACACAAACGCTCAACAGACAAAACAAACTTGACAACTGCCCACTTCTGTTCACCAGGCAAGCCTGAAGGCTTTGGCCCCTCTATGACCACAGACCCGGGTATTTCACAAGATAAAAACAGCCATGATAAGGAGGAGGAGGAGATCAAAATCCCTGCCCAACACCACACACGCACAAAAGAAGCTTAGCATGGCGGCGCGGCCACGTTCAAGCTCTTGCATCTTGAGAAAGGGCATCCGTCACGTCCAGGAGGTCGCGGAGCAGGCCAGAACCTACAGCTGTCCTTGCAAGGTCAGCAGCGGGAGCGCTTTGGTCACATCGCAGAGGCCTCCAGTGACCAAGGTGTACGAGGGTGGGGAACATAACTTGCCGCCCCAGTCTTTACAGAAGAGTTACTGAAGAGCCCTGAACCTCCACGGGGTTTGCTGAAGCAGGCAGGAGAGATGCCAGATCAAACAGGGGTCAGAGTCTTCTAGATGACTGCTTAACCAGAGGCAGATGCATCACAGGACCACAAAGCAGCCTCCAGAGGGTCTGAATTAAGGAACTCAAGGTGAAAATGGGGTCAAGATTCATGAACTCTTGTCACCCAGGCCTCTCTGGGAGGCTCCCACTCCTCTCTCTCAAGCCATTTCACCAGCTTAGTTCCTGCCCAGGACCAGGAACCCAACAGACAACCAGCCAGAGAGGCAAGCAGCACCCAGGCTCTGGCCGAAAGACCTCTGCCAAGGGCACACCCAGCTGGCTCCAGGCCCCGTAACTGGCACCTGTAATGGACATCCAGTGGTTTCTGTTCTGTTCTGGTTTTTGTCTGCAGCATCGGTTCACCCTATTTCCCAGTGATAACCCCAATTTTTTTGTCTGGGGATCCATCCCTCCCCTATTCTGCTCTCTTGGTCGGATGGAGACGACTCCACTCCCAACTCCAGGGCGGCCCCATCATTTCTCTGACCAGGGTGGCTGGTTTGAGATGACTACAGAACCCATCAAAGCCAAGATGATAGATTGTATGAGACTCTGGGACGGAGGCTGTCATTCCTTCCTGGTGGGTTGGAAATAAGGCTGGACCTTCTGTAGCCACCTTGGCACGTGAATGGAGGAAGTGTTGAGATTGGGGCCAATGTGGACGAGATTAGGGGAGGGAGGAAGAAAGACAAAGAGCGAATGAAGGGATGAATGAAGGAAGGAATGAACTTGGGTCCTGGTATTATTATTTGAGTCCCTAATCAGGCTTCATCTGATTCAAACTTAGGTCTCCCTGACTCCAAAGGAGGGGAGGAATTTAAAAGGTATTGAGTGTTTACTGCTGGGCAGAGTGCAAATTTTATTGCATTTAATCTCCACAATAACCCTGTGAGGTAGGCCTTATTTCCCCCTTATGTTTATTTGTAAACAGGTGAACTTGTAAAGAGGTTTTTAAACTGGCTGAGGTCAGTCAATTCACAAGAAGCAAAACCACAACCAGGGGGCACCCGACCCCCACCCAAGCTTTGTGCGCTGGGCACCGCCCCTGGGCAAACAGGCCAGAGCTCAGAGAGGGCTACAGCCCCATGGGAGTTCACATTTTGATAACGGAGCCAGAGGAGGGCTGCCAGTGAAACATCTGCTCTGCTCCCGGCGCTAACGGGCATAACGTTCTCTGGGAGAGAAATGCCACGTCTGCTGGGAAAGCTCTCTCAGGGCTGCGGAAACCCGCAGAAGGGCAGCTGATAAATGTCAGCGCACACAGTCGTCCTGGGGAAACCAGGCAGAGTGGGCAAGAACCTAAACTTTTCGAACAGTAGCTACTCTGAGCCATCAATTATCATGCAAGGGGGAGCCCTGAGAGTCCTCCAGGGTGACTGCCAAGGACACAGACCCAAAGCCAGAAAAGGCACAAATTGGCCATCGGGAAGGTGTCAGAAACAAACGACACAGCATGTTATGTTGAGGAGAAAGTATCCCACAGCCCCGGGAGATGTGCGCACCTGCCCTGGAGGCTGGCACTGCCACTGTGAGGCTGAATGACGCGCTCCGGCAATGCTGTCCGGAACGAATAACCTGTCATAAAATGGGAAGCGGCGGCAGCATGTTAACTCGATGCCTAGTTTGTGTGACTCGGTCTCCTTTGTTAAAATGAAACCCTGGGCTTTCCCCAGGGAGGGCAGGGCAGCTTGTCAAGGACACCACCTCTACTCCCTGGCTCTCCCTTCTCTCGGGTGCCTCACATCCTGACTGCATCAAGAACACCCCCAAGGTCTACCAATTCCCCCTGCCGTTCCAGCCCGTTCGGTCAGGCACCAGTTCCTGTCCTCCGAGACATCGCTCTTCACAGCCCAGAGAGGAATATTTGAAGACAGCAGGAAATACTAAAGAAGAAAACAAAGAAAATAGCCAGGGAACACACAGGCAGCCTCCTCCAAGAGAAAGCTTGGAGGGAAAGCTCAGGCCCCCCACCCTGCTGAGGCCCCCCACAGTGGGCTGGAAGACCCTGCCCCACCTCATGTGATGACCCCAGCTAAGAGTGGATGGACTGGTGGAGGACACGGAGCCCACTGGGGGCAGGGAGGTGTCAGCCCACTGCAGAGGGGGCCTTGTGACCCCCCGCCAACTGGCCTATTTCACCCAGGGAAGAGGAGGAGAGTCGCTAACATGAGGGTAGGGCCAGAGGCCACTATGTAAGGAGAGATCAAAGGGCGAGGCTGTGGCCTGGGCAAAAACAAGAAGCCTAACTGAGGCACCCACGCATGTACCCCCGGACCTTCCTGCCTCAGGTACTGCGCTCCTCCCACATCGGCCCAGGAGACTCCTCCTTCGGGAAGTCCTCCAGGACTCCTACCCTCCTCCTCTCTGCACCCACCCCACCCCTCCACAAACAGAGATGGGCATGCCCTCCTCTGGGTCTAATCAGCACCCTGTAGGTACCTGCAAAAAGCACTTTCTGGAAGGTAAGAAGTGGAGGGAGTGGAGTTAAGAGGGTGGGTTTCAGTAGCTGCCTGGGTTTACATCCTGGCTCTGCCACTTTGTCACTTTAACCAAGTCACTTAACCTCCCTGTACCTCAGTTTCCTCATCTGTAAAATGGGGAGAAGAATAGTGTTGAGAGTTAAACTGATTCTTGGGAAGTATCTGGCCTGGCCAGCACCTGGCTCGTGCAATAAACGTGAGTCTTCACGTTTCTAACTTGCCCTTTTCCTCCATGGAATCGAGAGCTCCTCAGAGGCCCAGACTCTGTGTCACCCTTGTCTATGTCCCCAGCACACATCCAAATTCACCGCCTCAGCGGCAGCACGGACAGCCACCCCCTGGGGTCATCACGGAAGGTTTGAAATGGAGTGAGGGATGCAGGTGAAGGCTGAGAGCTGTGCCCTGGACTCGGCAGTCCTAGGTTCAAGTATGGGTCCGGGGTCGGGGTGCGGTGACTAAGGACAGGCCCCTTTATTTCTCTGAGCCTCAGTTTCCTCATCTGTAGACCCAAGATAAAAATGACTCCTTATTGTAAGGAGTAAATGAGAAGATATTTCTAAAGAGCTTAGGACAGCACCTGGCACACATTAAGCCTCAATAAATGTAATGGGTTCTGTCGTTTTTCGTAATAATAATGCTGGCGTTACCATCAATAGTGAACAGTGAGTACCCTGAGGCCGTTTGCAGCCATGGCTACTCTCTCGAGAGATGCTTAAAGGAAGAAAGCAGAACAGAAGGCGGACTGCCTCCGAGATGCTGGGGGAGGAGAAGAGCCTTCCCACTCAGGGCCCTGATCAGAAGGTTCTGGAAACCTCTGGGCAGGGACCCTTCCCAGTGAGAAGCTGTGGGCCCCTGCTGCTCTCTGCACCTCTCCTCTCTCCAGCTCTGCTGGCTCCCTCCTCACACTGTTAGCCTTTTCACACAGAGAGGAAGGCGTGAAAGGATGGAGTCTGGAAATTAGCATTTCAAAGTCAGTGTTGGACGAGCTTCCCGAGTGGTCTGTTCCCGCACAGAGGAGGGTGGGGAGCGGGTCGGGGGCCTGTGATCCCCACAGCTTCTGCACCCTATCAGTCTTCTCGAATTCTCCTTCTGTGGCACATTAAAGAGACACATCGCCAAGCAACCTGCCCCGGCCACACTGAGCCAGCGTTCAAACACAGACAGCCCCGCGTTCCCTGCTCAGGCAGAGAAGCTTTGCCTCCTCTCCTCCGGCCAGAATCTGAGGGGAGGAAACACTGGATTCAGTCCAGTTTACTCAGACACCCATGTAAGCAGCGATTAGGTCAGACAGCTACTGACCTCCCACACCGGCCCAGACGAAGCCGGAAAAGCACCAGTCACTTACCACTGATCCACCATCCATCCAACAACTGCTGAAATTAGATTTTACTTGTGAAGTGTTTTCTGGCTCATTCTCCGCCTTTCGGGGAATCAGGCCTGGTGGGAAGTCAGGGGTGGGGACACACAGAGACAGCCTCACGGCCCAGAAACACACGAAGGTACCAGCAGCCCCTCGCTCGGCGCACGGTAGAAACAGTCATGGTGACAGATTCTCCCGAGAGCCTTGAGAATGACGCCGGGGAAACCGGTACAACATTTCGTGAAACAGTTTGCTAAGAGCCAGTAAAGTTGATGACGCACATGCCCATGACCTACAATCCCATCCCCAGGCATTCATTCACCTAAGAAACGCTCCCAAATGTGGAGCCTGCGTAAGGATGTTCTCAGTAGCACTGTTTGAAGCTGAAAAACCTAGAAAAAGTCCAAACACACAGGCAAGAAAATGGATACACTGTGGGAATTCCACACAATAGTGAAAACGCACGAGCCAACACCACCCACATCATCGTGGACAAGTTTCAGAAACCTAATGCTGAGTTAAAAAAAATTTTGCAGAAGAATGTTTGGTTCTTTTTATAAAAAGTTGAAGAATAAGCAAAACTTTAATGCTTACATACACATATACACGTAGTAATACTACAAGAAAACCAAGGAAATTACAAACACAAAAATCAGTGCAGTCGGTTTCCTCTGGGGCTGGGGGCTGGGGGCTGGGGGCCTTCCAACAGCAAGGCTTTGGGCTTAAATGAAAAACAGTGACCCTTATTTACAATAGCCAGGACATGGAAGCAACCTAAGTGTCCATCAACAGATGAATGGATAAAGAAGATGTGGTATATATATACAATGGAATATTACTCAGCCATAAAAAGGAACAAAATTGAGTCATTTGTAGTGAGGTGGATGGACCTAGAGTCTGTCATACAGAGTGAAGTAAGTCAGAAAGAGAAAAACAAATACCGTATGCTAATGCATATATATGGAATCTAAAAAAATGGTACTGATGAACCTAGTAGCAGGACCGGAATAAAGACGCAGACGTTGAGAACGGACCTGAGGATCTGGCGGGGAAGGGGAAGCTGGGACGAAGTAAGAGAGTAGCATGGACATACATACACTACCAAATGTAAAATAGCTAGTGGGATAGCTGTGCTGCATAGCACAGGGAGATCAGCTCGGTGCTTTGTGACCACCTAGAGGGGTGGGATAGGGAGGGTGGGAGGGAGATGCAAGAGGGAGCGCATATGGGGATATATGGATACATATAGCTGATTCACTTTGTCATACAGCAGCAACTAACACAACATTGTAAAGCAGTTATACTCAAATAAAGATGTAAAAAAGTATATATAGTGACTCCTCGGATGCTCCTTTTATTATTATGCTTTGCCACTAACATATACATTATTTATAACATATTATAAATATTCTTCTGTATTATCAAAAATTCACTTAAAAATATTTTCAAAAAGAGGGCTGGCAATAATATTGGTAGGACACCTGAGGCAAAAAGTGGCTGGAACTCTGAAGAATGCTAAAGCCGAACCAGACAACCACTAATGTCCTGCCATCTAAGAGTTTAGGTTATTAAAAACCAGAGAGACCAGTGAAGAATAATAAAAGCTGCTTTCATTGAGTGCCCAACATGCCATCGGCACATGCGAGACTCTAGACACAGATTATCCTAATTCTCAACTGTGCAAGATGGATGTCATTACAGCCACGGAAAGTACGGCTCTGAGTGGTGAAGGGACAAGGCCAGGGTCACCACGCTGGTCTTGCTGCTGAGAAAGAAACCAAACACAGCCCGTCTGTCTGCGCCTGCAAAGACTGTGTCTTTCCATGATGCCAAGCAGCCTCTCAAATATTTATAGACATAAATGGTGAATGAACCAAAGCGCAATTCAATCCAACACATATTTATAAATATTTATAACCAAATGTTTTGCTTTGATAAGGCCTATTCTCTGAAGTGCCTGGCGTCAGACAAACAGGGCTTTTTCTGTTGGAGCAGTCTGCGGCTCACCTGGGAATGTTCGCTCGTTTCCATGAACACACACTTACGTCTGCGCTCACATCCGCACCCAGATGGCCCACGGCCCCATTACTCATTGTCATCAATTTACCACACTGTGAAAATAAGACTCGGCACTCAGGGACCACAGGATGCTATGTTTGTGAGGGAATTCGTGCCTCCCTGCTGCCCAAAATCTGCCAGAGGCTCCCCACCGCTTTCAGGATGAAATCCAAACCCCTCGGCAGAATGACACGTCCTGGCCAAACCCTCCCAAACTCACATCTGCCCTCTCACAGCTCACACCCACACCCTGACCAGCAGGCTGGGCTCCAGGGCAGGTTCTCGAATGCTCGGTGCTCCCCGTCGCTGCCTGCCCTGCACAGGCTCTCAGGCTGTCCCCTCCGCCAGTCCCCTCTTCACCCCCCTCCTGGCCTGGCTGGTGCCCACTAGACGCTCAGAGCCCAGCGGCGGTGCCTCCTCCTCCAGAGAGCTTGGCCGAGCCTCCTTGCTGGGCTCCCATCACTCCCACACAAACCGCTCCCCACAGCCATCTCTGGACCAGCTCTCCGTTTACTTTTCTGGTCTATCCTCCCCAGGACCCTAAGCTCCTCATTCTGCATCTCCAGCCTGTAGGCTGGGGAGACATGAATTCAGAGCTCACTCTACATAAATGCATGCTGTCACCTGCACCTCCTATCCCTGGTCCACATAAAACAACAATGGGTGGGACAGACGGTCCACATTAATGTGCACATGTCAGCCTGTGCTAAGCCTTACCCGACTTAATCCTCATAACCACACCATGAGGCACTCCTATCCCTATTGCATAGGTGAGGAAACTGAGCTTTAGAAAGCCCAGTGACCAGAACAAAGTCATGCAGCCAGTCACCCGGGCCTGTCAGACCCCAAAGCCCACGATCTGTGATTAATTTTTTGAATAAACAATTGAATGCCCTCAGAATCTGGAAATCAGAGGACGGTAGACCTGAAAATCATCTTGGGAAGCAATAACAACTTTCAGTGGTCACTTCTGTGTCCCTGAGAGATTTTTATTTTTTAATCATCGCAAAGATGCACTAATGACAACACCTTAGATTTTGTACCGCACGTTGCAATTTCAAAGGATTTTCCATCTGCATCAGCTTTTCTAAAATTTTTCCTTTGAGGACTTTCAAGGTGGGTTTCATGGGTGGTCCCAGGGGTATCCTGACCTGGTAATAAAGACCTGCGCACAGACATGTGATGAGTCTCACTAGCCCCCCAGGCAGGGCAGAGGAGTGGGAGCCGCCACTCCACCCAGCCTGGAGGCCCTCAGCACTGCCCGAGGCCACTGCCACCTCTCACTGGGGTCTTCCTAGCAAGGTGGGAGGTGAGGATGAGTGATGCAGCAAAGAAGCACCGCCTGCCCAGCTCCTGACCACTTCTCCACGGTGTGACTGTCTATGGCGGCAGCATCATAAGCCAGGGGACCAATGGGACAGGTGAGAACAACAATTTACCTCAACCCTCGGGGCCAACGTGGGGGCAGCCAAGAGGCCTCGAGTCCCCCCCCAGAATGAATGGGGCTTGGCACAGGGTGCATTATGGCCAAGGAAGTGATGGGGTGTCTGGGGCCTGCCCAAGGGGGGCCACCTGGCCTAAAGGAGGCCCAAGTGAGCCCAGAAACAGAGAAGGAATCATTACTGCACACTCCCAAATCTTTCCAACGAGGACTTCGAAGGCCCTGGGAGTGCTATAGCTGGAGTCACGCCGCAGCTCAGGCAGGGTCCCAAGGAGGCTCGTCTTCCCAGACTCCTCCCAGCCCTCATCAGCTACGGGTCTTACATAAACCCTTGGCTACTCTGAGCCTCAGTTTTCTCCTCTATAAAATGGAGATGATAATAATTCCAACCTCACAGCGCTGTTGAGAGGATTAAATAAGACAAGGCACATAAATCCCTTAGCATACAGGCGGCACCTGCTAAATGGCATCTCCTACTGTTCAATGGTTCTGCTGTTACATGCAAGATTCTTAGCCACCTGTTACATGGGAACAGAGGACTGCGTCTATCTTGTCACCATCAGAGCCTACACAGAGCAGACGCTCAGCAAACAGCAGCTCACTGAGCGAACCACCCGGGCACCAGAGGCCATTCGGGCTGGGAGGAAAGGGATGAATCACAGAGTGTGAGGGCTGGCCCAGCTCAGGAGCCCCCTCCTGGCTTCCCTGCAGTCTGGTTTAGGGGCTGCCCACCCAGGCTCTGCTTGAACATGCCTGGGGCCAGAGCACTCCCCGTTGCTGGCGGCCCCGCATCCACCCTCAGACCACTCTTCTTCAGAAATGACCTAAACCCACCTGCCCACGCTGATCCCACTTCTGGAGAACGTGGAATAAGCACTCCCCCCGTGCTGGCACCCACTCCTGCTCTCGGTGGCTCTGGGGACACCTGTCCCCCAGCCTCCTCTTCGTTGGCCGAAACCTCTCCAGTTCCTTCACTGACCCTCACAGGCCGATGCCGGGTGCTCACGGGTTTGGCAAACTTTCTCTCAAGGCGAGGAGTGTGGAGCCTGGCACCATGTTCCCGGGAAGGTTTCCTCAGCAGCCCTCAGCTCCCCTGCTGGCCCCCGGAACCCCAGTCCCAGACCGGGAAGACCTTGGGAATCCTGACCCGAGTCTCTCCCATCCTTCTGTGAATGTGGAGGTCACTGCTGAGGGGAGGGCCAATAAACGAGCCCCATCACTGGGTGCCTGGGTGTGCTTTTCCCCCCAGAAATCCAACCCCGCCTCTCATGGTGCTGTGGAAACAGCATTTCACTGCCCTTCCTTCTAAGGAGCCAAGGCTCAGAGAGGCAGCCTGTGTCAGATTCCAAGTCTTTTGAAAACTAAGGAAACATATACTCCTCCCACTCCTCTGACCTTGTGAGGCAGAATACAAGAGGCATTGGCTATGTCAATTTGCCTGCTGTGTGACCTTGGGCAAGTTGCCTGACGTCTCTGAGCTTTAATGTGAAAGGAGAATCAACAAAACATACCTCACAGGACTGCTGAAAGAATACAATGAAATAATGTATAGAGAATCATTGGGTGGCCTGGGTCAGGGCAGGTACTAAGTAATAGTGTTCAATGATGATAATGTTGATGAACTAGAAGGGGGCGGGGGAGGGAGAAATAATAATTCATCACCACATCACACCACCTCTTCCCCCCCTCCCCCCACCACCAGAGGGGACCACCTTCCTGAACTACTGAAAACCCACTACAAGCTTCCAGGTTCCTCCTTCCTATGAGGGGTCCTGAGGCCTGGGGTCAACACCCTTTTCCCACCTTACAGAGCCTGGGAGAGAGGAGACCATGGACAACGGGGCACCCACAGCCCACAAGCCTGGCCTGGCCTCCTGGACCCTCTCCCCAGTACCGCTGACCAGAAGCCTGTCCTCGTTCCCTTAAGCTTGGTGGCAATGACGTCTCTCTCCCTGGCCTAGCTCATTTCTGGAGACAATGGGGCCAGGGGCTGGGCGCCCCACTCAATTAACACTCTCAAGAATGCCAGCGGAGCAGCTGCGGTGGCAGCCGGACTCCCCAGGGAGAGGGGCCCAGGTGTTCCTGCCTCCTCTCCGGTGCAGGCTGGGTTGGGGGGAGAGCTGGGAGCTGCAAAAAGAGGGGGAGGCAGGTGTCTGCCTGCCAAGGGCCCACCACCAGGCCCAAGCCCCGCCCCAGGGCATCTGGGCCTCCTCTGTAGCGGAAAGGTAGGGGGAGCATCTGGCAGCCCACGGCCCCTCTGTGACCTAAGCCAAGAGGATGGTGGCCTCTGGAACCAGAGATCTGGGATCACTGCTCGCCCCCAGCTTATTACCTGTCTGTAAAATGACAACACACTCTGCCCCGCATTGTCACAAGGTAACATGACAGCACGTGGCTTGGAACTTGGGCCACAGTCAGAACCCAATAACGTGCTGCTCTTCTCTCTCGCCCTCCCATCCCTGTTTAGCGTGGGTAGCAAAAATATGCCAATACCTTGCTTTACAGACAAGATGAAGATGGAATCAGAAACACACACATAAAAGCAATTTTATCTCTGTGCTTCTGAGAGACAGACTTGAAAGAAAGACGCCTGATGTGAAGCAAAGCTAAAGAGGCTCTGGCATCGAGGAACCATGCTCTGGAAGACCCGAGAATAAAGCACATGAGTGGGGTGTGCAAAAAATTAAGCAGGTAAAATAAAAAAGCACCAAATACTGGGAGAAAAGAACCTAGGGACAATAGCTACTGAAAAATCATAAGGAGGGCTTCCCTGGTGGCGCAGTGGTTGAGAGTCCGCCTGCCGATGCAGGGGACACGGGTTCGTGCCCCGGTCCGGGAAGATCCCACGTGCCGCGGAGCGGCTGGGCCCGTGAGCCATGGCCGCTGAGCCTGCGCGTCCGGAGCCTGTGCTCTGCAATGGGAGAGGCCACAACAGTGAGAGGCCCGTGTACCGCAAAAAAAAAAAACATAAGGAAAAACAATTTATTGCTTCTAATAATTTATTTGCTTATAAAATTTGCTCTGAACATACTTTCCACTTCAATTTTGAGTGACGTTTGCTTGCATTTAGCTAGTTTAATAAAACTATTTATCTTTGTATTCAAAAAAAAAAAAAGATTGTGACTAGTCAAGGTGTAAATCCATGAGACTGTGGATTTCCAGTAACTTAACACTCAAGGGTCCACAGCACCCTCCTGCCATCTCATTACAGGGCACCTAAATTGGAGGGATAGAACTTGAGAAGTATATAAACCTCCTACGTTGCTGAATCTGAAAAAGGCCATGCGTCTTTGGCCATATCACCCACATGCAGATCACCCCTCAGTTAACAGCAACTATTTAAAAAAATCAGAGTACGGGACTTCTCTGGCGGTCCAGTGGTTGAGACGCCGCACTTCCAATGGAGGGGGCACGGGTTCGATCCCTGGTTGGGGGACTAAGATCCCCATGCCATGCAGCACAGCCAAAAAAAAAAAAAAGAACGGAGGTCCCTTCTCAGCCCTCCTTGAAGGCAACTCATTTCCAAGCTGCAACCTAACCTTCTCCTTCTCTATAAAATGAAGGTAGGGAGCCTAAAAGTTCTCTGAGGTCACTGCTGGCGCTGACATTTGAAAGTTCTATGAATATATTTCAGAACCCCCAGAGAAATGAAAATAAGTCTCTGCTCTGACCTGCCTGTTTCACCCAGACAGGCACAGGACCACCCAGAGGCTGGAGGGGTCCACACACACAACAGCAGTACTCACTGAGGACCGTTCTGCGCAGGCACTGTGCTAGACTCACGTTTGTTCTCCTAGAGGGCCAGTTTCCTAAGCTAGCAAAGGGTTTCTGGCTAAAGCTAAAATTAAAAAGCATTTCCCTTCCCTGCTGCCTCTCCCACCTTGTAAACCCTCAGGAAACTTCTCTGGGGAACCCCACCTTCAACGTGAAGGTCGGGGTGTCAGCTCATCACCATCTTTATTACTACACAAGACGGCAGGCAAATCCCCTTTCGATGATCCTTTGAGGTGGAGTTGGGGGAGGGTGTCTATTTATCTTCTAATGGAAACGGGAGGGGGGAAAGCGAGCCTTCCTGGACAACTTAACTACTGCCTCTGTGTTCTTCAATTACTGGTACAAAATGATTTGATGAGAGGAACCAAGCCGACATCTGGGTTTCAGTTAGCATCTGACACGGGGCCTCGCTAATTAATCTGGAAACATGAATTGACAAAGGCTCAAATCCCAGCGCAGTCAGGGAGAAAGCTGGCTGACGGGCCGTGAACAGAAGGTGGTGCGTGGTGGGCGGCACAGAGGTCACCAGCAGTGTCCGGGAGGACTTGGAGACGGCGCCTTGGGTTCACCCCTCCTTCCCGGCTTTGTCATCTGACCCCCAGAGGACAGGCGGGAGGTGGCCCAGCGGCAGCTGGGAGGGGTATGGCTGACACCGGCTCTGTGCTGGCAGCCAGCCAGAAAGACAAAGGGACCCAAACATTTCAGCCCCATCAGTCAGATCCGTCGTGTGTTCCCACCTGGCCCAGAGCTGGCACACTGTTACATCTTCTTGGCTTCAAACCTTCCTCATACAGTCTTAAAAGTAAAAAAACATTTCTTAGTTATATATATACAGAAGTACATATACATTTCACAATCATTTATCAGTTGATCGCTTACTAGGCACCATGCATGAAGCTCAGAGCTTTACACATTTAACACCTACACCAGCCTGGTGAAGCTTTATCTCCACTGTACAACTGCGCAAAACGAGGCCCAGAGAGTTTAAGCTAGCTGCCAAGGATTGCACAGCGAGCAAATACAAAGCCAGACTCCAGCCTAGGGTTAGGCAAGTGAGGACAGTGTGCCAGGCCCCCTGCTAGCACATACAGCTCCCCATACCCTCCTCTCTCCCCTCCCCCTCCCTGCAATTGTCAATGTGACCTTTTGGGGGAGGGAGTGTTGGAGTCACAGAATCGCTGATGATTAGAGCTGAGGAAGCCCTAGATGGTCAGTGGCAGTCCAGGTGTACCCCACACGGCTTTGGAGGCAGGCCTGAGTCCAAGAAGCACTGAGCAAGTGGATGGGGCCCCTTACCCTCCCCACAAGAGCCTTTTTATATCACAGAGTTTCATGTGAGATTTATTTTTAATAAACAAGCTGTTGCCTGTAAAATTTGTGGCCTGCTGATTCAAATCCACCACCTACATTTTATAGTGAAAGAAAAATGAAAACCTGAGCAGGTGCAGGGACTGGAGCCAAAACCCAGGCTTCCTGACCCCAACGCTTTGTGCTTCACACTGGGTCCAGTGGGCAGCTCTGAATGGAGGTACGGTCCTTCCCTGGTACTGAGTTTTCCCAGGCTTTGCATCCTGCTAAGAGCATGGGGCAAGCGCCTCCTGCCTGAGGAGTTTGTGATTTTACGGCGGCAACACCTAGAGAGTGCTTGGAGCACAGCAAGTGCTCCATAAATATGAACTAGTATCACTGTTTTGCTTCATTGCTCCATGATGCTAAGATAAAGGCTCCCATCAGCCACTGGATGCTGGTCCTCCCTCCCCATCTCCCATCTCCACCCAGTGTGGGGAGCTGCCCATCCGAAAGGAGAGCTGATCCGGACAAAATGCTTAACACCATCCCTGGCTTGTAGAAGGGCTCCATCAAAGTTGGCCAATATTATAGTAACTATGATTGTATTACCTATAAGTCTTCTCCCTCCATGACTACAAGACATCAAGATCCGTCTCACTGGCCTGGGAGTGCCAGCATCTCACACCTTTCTCCCAACTGACAGTTGGCCCTACTCTGCATTCTCTCCTTCTGTAGACCTGTTCATCGCTCCCCGGTCTCCTTTGGCTTTAGAAAATTAATTATCAGTGATTTGTTAAGTTCATTAGCTCTGCCTCTCAACGGCATGGAAGGCCTGCCACCTGGACCCATATTTTCATTTTTATGCGACCTGTTCCATAATTACACAGTAAGCGGTGTCACCCTGCACAGCCGTGCAGAACGCACTCAGCGTACCCCTCCTTTCTCCAGACTTACACAATCTCTCCCTAGGACAAGCAGATCTGTCCGCCCTGCTCTTGGGGCCGCCATTCCTTCAAACGTGTGCGGGGCCCCCGGCATTTTTCTCTTCCTAAACATTTACTGAGCCCACACTATGGGCCCAGATCTAGTGTAGGTGCTGTTTGAGGTTACCATCATTAACCCATTTGCAGATGAGGAAACTAAGGCTCAGACAGATGAAGCAACTTGCTCGAAATAATGCATACTTTTGAAGTAGTCCAGCCAAGATTTGAAGCCAAATCCTAAACCCACACCAGAAAAACCTCAGGCTGACTGTAGCATGATCCTGCAAGCCCCACCCTCTACCTTTTTGCTAAATCCAACTTCCCTCCTGCTTTCCACTACAGGACGTGTCAAATGTGTAGCCCTCCTAGACTTCCATTTCGTCCACCCATTCCTGCCTTATCAGCTACAGCCCAGCGCAGCTCCACGGCTTCACGGATGCCAGATTCTTGACAGGGCAGACGCACGTGAAACAATATGAAGAATGGATTCTGTTTATTGGGCACTCACTACATGATAATGTTAAGTGCCTGGATTACCTCATTTAACCCACTCAAGAATCTTATAGGCAGGCAACTACAGGAGTTATCATGCCCGTTAGACAGAAGATAGATGGAGGTATAGAGAGATAAAGCCAGTGCCCTTGGCTGCCCAGTTAGTAACGTGTAGAACCAAGATCTGAACCGAGGCACTCCGACCTCAGAGTCCATCATGCTATCCTCCCGCACGAGGAGAGAGCCAACCACATGTCTGAGAGGCTGCACCCATGGAAGGACGCTCACCATAAGGAAGACAGTCTGGCATATCATAAGGCGAGTGCAGACAGACTCCCACAACTCCACTTTAGGCAAGTCAAACCTCATTTTCAAGTAAACAATAATCGGTAGGGAAGGTGATTCTTAGAACTTCATTGAACAAACATTTACTGAACACCCGCAAGATAGCAAGGGCCATGTCAGGCGCTGAGGACACTGAGAACACAACAGATGTGCACCCCGTCCTCTAGGGATCCCAGACCCTGAACAGATAATTACAATGTCCAAGGGCCTGATGCATGTTACACAGAGGTGAAGTCAAGGGCATCAAGGGTGCACATGGCAGACGAACCCCATCCAGCCAACAAGGGTGATGAGAGAACCTTTGCTGAGGAAGCAGCGTCCCAGCTGAGACCCAGAGGATGACAGAAATCGTCCCGACGATGTGTACGTGACTGTGAATGTGTGTATGTGTGCACACACATGTACGCACACATGTGCACCTCTCCAGGGAGGTGCGTGTTCCAGGTCAAGAGAACAGCATGGGTGCGCCCAGAGTTAAGCATGGGAATGGCACATCCGAGGAATGCAGAGAGGCTGCTACCACCTGGAAAGCAGCAGGTGATTCATTCCTTCAACAAATGTTTACTGCCAGCCAGTGGTGCTCCCTGGGATTCCCTTGTCTGGCAGCTGCTTTGCTGGGCCAGCTTTGGAAGTCAGCCCTTCCAAAAGGAGCTGCCTCATTTTCTCGGTTTCTTGGCAGTCTCTTAGTCTGTGCCTCACCTGCTCATCAGCTCTCCCTAAAATCTCCCGAAAGTCAAGCAGCTTCTCCCTAAAAACCTAGCATCTTTTACCAGCATGCCACATTTCAGCAAAACAGATTCCTTCAAAAGTTCCATGAAATATAAAAGTGTGAGTTGGGCTTCCCTGGTGGCGCAGGGGTTGAGAGTCCGCCTGCCGATGCAGGGGACACGGGTTCGTGCCCCGGTCCGGGAAGATCCCACATGCCGCGGAGCGGCTGGGCCCGTGAGCCATGGCCGCTGAGCCTGCGTGTCCGGAGCCTGTGCTTTGCAACGGGAGAGGCCACAACAGTGAAAGGCCCGCGTACCACAAAAAGAAAAAGTGTGAGCCACCAGCAGAGGGGAAGGGGAATGACTGCCTTTCATTTTCAAAGGCAAATGACTACCCTTCATGTGGAGACCGGACAATTGGATTTCTCTGAAACATCTGGACTGTCCCCGGACAATCCAGAAAAAGTACCCACTATGTGCCAGGCCCAGTACCAGGCATGTGTGGAGACAGAGGGGAAATCCAGTGCAGGCCCTGTTCACGAGGTGCTAACAGCTAGCAACGGAAACGCAAGACATATTTAAGTGCCAAAGCAAAGCCCTAAAGCTGGGTTCTCAGCCAGAGCTTTGCCAACCCTCAGGCAGCAAGCACAGGATGTATTATTCCAAGGAGACCTCAGAATCCTCCATCAGACATTGTTGCCTGAATAAATAGTACGCCTCTCACATGTATAGACTCAGGGGGATGAGTAAAAAACAAACTCACTCAAAAGCATGACAGCAAGGGAAGCCTCAGGGGTGAGGCCTCACAGGATTTCACTTTCTATGTGAGATGGTTCCAGGGTATTTGAATTTGTATAACAAATATGTATAACCTTTATAAAATTTAAAATAATCTTAAAAAATGGGACTTCCCTGGTGGTCCAGTGGTTAAGAATTCACCTTCCAATGCAGGGGCTGCGGGTTTAATCCCTGGTCGGGAGCTAAGATCCCACATGCCTCACGGCCAAAAAACCAAAACATAAAAAACAGAAGCAATACTGTAACAAATTCAATGAAGACTTTAAAAATGGTCCACATCAAAAAAAATCTTTAAAAAAAATTTAATTAATTAAAAAATGGTATTACACTCATGGTAGCTGTGTCCCTGTATATTTTCTGAAATGATACCTGTTCAAAAGTCCAATTATGACCTGGCAGGGCAGTGGAGGGAGGTCTATGATGTCTTTTGACATTCAGAAGGGACCGTTGGCCTTGGGAAGGTTGGGCCCCAGGGATGGGGGCCTTTCAGCCCTGCCCCCCCTCACACGGTACTGCCCTCCCTCGAGCCCTGTTATTCCAAGGCTGAGGCCATATCATGCCTTATCAATAATTCATGGGTACAAACAATAATCCTGGCTGGGTAGCCTCTGTGGGTGGAGGAGGGGCCTCTGAGGAGGCTGGTGGGATAAGGCTCTAACCCTCTAGAAGCAAACATTCACCCAATCAAGTTTCAGCCTGAGAGGGCTTAGCTTTGGAAACACTCTCAAAGGCCCCCCACATTCCTCTCACAGCCAATGGGATTCCCAGGAGTACCCAGCATGATGTCCATTTACCTTCCAGGAGCACTAGGCATGGCCAGTCCAGCCCTTGTTCAGGGAGGTAGCATGGGCACTAGAAGGACCACTAGACCAGGAATCAGAAGGGTGGATTCTAGTCCCAGTTCTGCCATGTGCCTGCTGTGTGACCTAAGATAAGTGGCTTAACCTCTCTGTGCTTCAGCATACTCCTATACAAAATGGAGATGGAACAGGAAAATGGGCAAAGGACTCTAACAGGCAGTTTAGCAAAAAAGGAACACAAACAACCTTAAAAACTTTAAAAAGGGGTGCTCAAGCACACTCATAATTAAAGAAATACAAGTTTGACCTATTATACTTCAAAAGCAAATAAACAAACTCAAGGAAAAAGAGGTCAATTTGTGTACCAGAAGTGGGGGTGGAGGGGGTTGGTGGGGGAGGGGGGATTGGATGAAGGCAGACAAAATGTACAAACTTCCAGTTAAGATAAATAAATACTAAAGATGTAATGATAATATATACACAATAAATATAATCAACACTGTTGTATGTTACGTAGGAAAGTTGTTAAGAAAGTAAATTCTAAGGGTTCTCATCACAAGAAATTTTTTTTCTTTTTTTTTAAATTATCCAAAATTTATTTTCAATTACAACAAAACACTTGATATAGGCACCTAGATTTTTCCTCCTCAGGATTTTTTTTTTAATTTACAGCAGGTTCTTATTAGTCATCAATTTCATACACATCAGTGTATACATGTCAATTCCAATCGCCAATTTTTTTTTCTTTCTTTCATTTTGTATCTATATGAGATGACGGATGTTCACTAAACTTACTGTGATAATCACTTCATGATGTATATAAATCAAATCATTATGCTGTATACCTTAAACTTATACAGTGCTGTATTTTAATTACATCTCAATAAAACTGGAAGGGGGCTTCCCTGGTGGCGCAGTCATTGAGAGTCTGCCTGCTAATGCAGGGGACACGGGTTCGAGCCCTGGTCTGGGAAGATCCCACATGCCGCGGAGCAACTAGGCCCGTGAGCCACAACTACTGAGCCTGCACGTCTGGAGCCTGTGCTCCGCAACAAGAGAGGCCACGATAGTGAGAGGCCCGCACACCGCGATGAAGAGTGGCTCCCGCTTGCCACAACTAGAGAAAGCCCTCGCACAGAAATGAAGACCCAACACAGCCAAAAATAAATAAATAAAAAAAAACAAAAAAAAACTGAAGGGAAAAAGAAAAAAGATGAATTTGAAAGAAGTTTTAAAAAAGAAATACAAGTTAAAACCAGATGCTTTTTTTAGCCCATCAAATTGGCAAAAATGAAAAACATTAACATTGCCCAATACTGAAAAAGGCGTGAAAAACAGATTTTCATATCTTGTAAGGAGGGTACAGCCTTTCTGGACAGCAATTTGGCAAAAGCCATCATAAAATAAAATGCATTTTGACTTAGCACATCCACTTCTAGAAGTTCGCCCTATAGACCTACTGATGTAAGTGCAAGAGTCAGATGTACAAGGATATTTCTTTGTAGCAGTGTTTTTAAGAGCAAAAAGACTAAAAACAATTTAATGACCTTCGGTGAAACATACAATGAGAGCCTGGGGCTAAGACAATGGGCAGCTCTAAATGTGCTGATATGGAGTGAAAAGAACAGGACACGCTCCCAGTTAGGGAGAGAGAGAGAGACAGGGGTGGGAGGAGAAACAGAGAGGATAGTCTGTGATTTACATGCAGAGAATATTTCTGGAAGTCTGGAACACATGAAGCTGTTTTAGTAACTGCATCTGGCAAAGGGACCAGGAGATCTGGAGTGGATGGAGATTTCTTTTCATTTTATATGCTTTTGTTCTAATTATTTTTCAAATCAGGTATTAAATTTTCAGTAACTTTAAGACACTAGGATTTTGTTTTGCTTAGATGGGCAACATCCTGCCTGTGTGAAAATTAAGTGCCGTGGATGTGAGAGCGTTTTGTAAACTGTAGGGGACCACACATGTACAAAGTGCTATTAGTTTGCACACACGTACAAATTCCCACAGGCAACGTGGGTGTTTGGGGTTTTTTTAATATATAAATTTATTTTTTTATTTTTATTTTTGTATGTGTTGGGTCTTTGTTGCTGCATGCGGGCTTTCTCTAGTCACTCTTCGTTGCAGTGCACGGGCTTCTCATTCCTGTGGCTACTCTTGTTGCTGAGCATGGGTTCTAGGCGTGCGGGCTTCAGTAGTTGTGGTACGCGGGCTCTAGAGTGCAAGGTCAGTAGTTGTGGTGCACGGGCTCAGTTGTTCCGTGGCATGTGGGATCTTGCCGGACCAGGGCTCAAACCCGTGTCCCCTGCACTGGCAGGCGGATTCCTAACCACTGCGCCACCAGGGAAGTCCCAATGTGGGTGTTTCTTAAAGAAAAAAAAACCACTTGTAGGTCTAGGGGGAGCAATGAATTGGGATGGAGTACTCACTGCTTCCTAGAGTTCACACCACATTCATCCTCAGAGGTGTTTCCAGAGCCACTGGCCTTTACCTAAGAGGTTTGGGGTGGGGTGGGGTGGGGACAAACACCTCTTTGTGGATCTACTGCATCTGATGCACCCACTTCAAGGCCAGAGGCTGGCACTTACAGAGCAGGGCTAAGGGATGCCTGAAGACTTTGTCTGCTGTCTGACAGATGCCAACACCAGGCTGTCTGTGAGCGCCACCTGACAGCTGGAGCAGACCTTGTTCCCCAGTCTCCCTAAGAGCCAGCTCAGGGCCATGCACACGGGACCCACTCGGGAAACATTTGCAGAGTGGACGAATGCGTGGCCGTGAATGGGCCACCTGCTAGGAACCCACAGACTGTCAGATCTGGAAGGACTTTCTGGAAACCTGCAAGCCCCCTGCACGGATGGGACTTGCCCAAGACCCACGGCAAGAAGGGACGGAGGCAAACCCAAGACCTGTGACCTTGCCTGGCACTTCCTGCCCTGCCCTGAGCGTGTACGGAAGTCACACTGCTCTGGGACCAACAGGCTGCCAAACACTCCTTCCATCAGCACCATTCTCAGGCTTGAAAGGTTTTTGAAGTTGGTCTTCAGTCTGACGTTTTTGTAAAGTATTCAGACGCACCAGAGCCATCAACCCAGCCTTGTAATTCAAAACAGGAAAGGAAAGGAAAGGCCCAACCCTACCACGTGCTGCACAGTCTATACTGTCCCTACAAGATGCCAGGAGGGTGCAGCTCACTGTTCGCTTAGAAGAGGGACTCAAGGTCTCTCCCCAGTAGGGTCAGATCATTCCAGATGTACAGAAGCAACCCTGCAAGGGCCTCATCAGAAACCATGTTCTCTGGGTGCAAAGATGAGCCCAACAGGGTCTATGCACTCGCTTGTCTCTATTCGAGCTCCACTTTACAAAGAACCATGCACTGAAGGGGAACCGGGGGCCAGAGAGCGGCTCCTGGCTCTGCTCCCACCCAGCTGGGCGGGGAACTCCTGCCACCTCTCTGGGCCTCAGTTTCCTCCTCTATAAAGTCGGGACATGTTTTAGCGCCTCTCTCAGCTTCTTTCCAGTTCATATGAGACTAAAGTGATGATTCCTCGGGGATGAGAGGAGGAAAGACCCCAAGACAAAGATTTTCAAAGAACTGACAAGCAACAGCGCTGGACAGACCAGCTCCCCCGCCAGCCTCCTAGACAAGCCAGACCAAGACGCCCTGGGAACCCACCACGCGGTGTCAGGAAGAGCCATCCGCCCTGGACCCCCTGCACTTCCATCCCACCACCTCGCGTGATTAAAGCCGGCCTCAGCCCTGGCCCTTCCTTCAATCCTCAGGCCACGCTGCCCTCTCTCAGCAGATCACTGCGGTCTCAGGGCTCCGCCCTTCCCCTTCCATGCAAAGCCTGAGCCAGAGTCCCGGGGGCTCTTCATTGCATTTGACAAACAAGTCTTTTGAACAAACATGTATAATCGTAAAGATGAGCCCAGCAGGATAAGCAGGAATGTTCATCTCTCACCTGGCACAATGCCTGCCTCAGGCAGCCCAGGCCCACTGTGGGTACACACACACACACACAAACACACACACACACACACACTCCCCAATCCTGCTTCCCTTCAGCAGCTCACCTCACCGAAAGCTCTTCCCCCTAACTTCCCAGGTTAACACGCCCCCTCCTCCCTGATGCCCACAACCTGCACTGTGTGTGTAGGAGCCACACAAAGTATTGCAGCAAAGAAAGGCACGCCTGGAGCCCAGAGCCCAAAGCCCGGGGATGATGGCGGTTGCTAAGAGACTGAGGATACCCAGCTGGAACTGTGACTGAGGTTTCTTGTTTGTGCAAGAGCAAGATGAAGAGGGAAGGAGAGGACGTGTTTGCTGTGATGAATTTCAGCCTCTACCAGATCCTGCTGGACGGAAAAAAGATCTCACTTAGGATGATACCCAATGATGTTCCGTCTCTCCAGGCTTCTGGCAGCAGAAAATGCTACAAGCCCCATTCCTTAAATATATGCCCTGAAAAACTAAGCCTATATATATGTATTCAGATATACACACATACACATCCTAGGAGAGGATATAAAAGTGAGCCATTCTAGTTTGTAAGGTGCAGTGCTGTAAAGGAGTAGTTTAACTTCAGTCTGTGGACTCAGCCAGTCTCCATTCAATCCAAGTTTCCCTGCTGTGCGTCTTTGGGCAAATCGCTTAACCCATCTGTGCCTCAGTTTTCACATAAGTAAAACGGAGTTAATATAAGCTCCTCCTAATGTATTGTGAGGATTAAATCCAGTAACCCATGTAAAGTACTTAGCACAGCTCCTGGCTCTCAGTCTGGACCCAAAGATGTTCACAACTTACTAAATGTGGATTGTCAGAGCTAGATCATCCATGGCTCCTTATTCTAAGATGAAAAATATGAACTGCAGAACGGTCAAACCAGGAGTCCTGTGACCGCCTCAGATCAGAGAGGGAAGAGAGGGTCATTTCCATGCCACTCCACCATCCCTTCTCTCCTCTCCCCTGGGAGAGGCAGCAGCCCATCCCCCCCAGCCTCCCAAGAAGGTAACCCTGAGCCACTGTCACCGCAACCCACTGCCTCATCCGACACGCAGGTCCTGAGTGCCTCTACCCAACTGGCACCCTGTCAGGCCCTGGACACAGTGTGAGAGCAATGTGACACAGCCCTGCTCTCCATCAGATGCAGACTCAGCCCCTTCCATTCCCCCTTCCAGACCCCTGACTAGGACGGAGGCCCCTTCTCTCCTCAAAGCCCCGTTACCTCTTCTCCTCACCCAGGCCCCGTGGTGGATCCACACTCCTTGCCTAGCCCTGGCATGGCCCCTAGATCCCAAAGAGGGTGAAGACAACAGAAGAGGAAGAACAAATTCTCCAGTGGGGCAGGAGGCAGGTCCAGGGAAAGGGACTCGGGGAAAACAGAGAGGCTTTGGACAGCACCCCCAGTGGGCAGATGAATAAAGCTTCTCGATCCTAGATCAGGCATGTGCTCTGATGCGTGGATTTATTTGTGTAAAAATATGGTGTTTCCTCAAAAACATTAAACACAGAATTACCATTTGATCCAACAACCTCACTTCTGGGTATACGTACAAAAGAACTGAAATCAGGGACTCAAGCCGATGTTTGTGCACTCATGTTCAGAGCAGCAACCTTCACAATGGCCAAGAGGTGGAATGGAATGGAGTATTACTCAGCCTTAAAAAGAAAGGAAATCCTGTCACACGTTACAACACAGATGAACCTTAAGGACACTAGGCTAAGTGAAGGAAGTCAGATACAAAAAGATACATACTATATCATTCCCTTTATAGGAGGCAGTCAAATTCACGGAGACAGAAAAGAGAATTCTGATTGCCAGGAGCTAGGGGTCGGGGGAACCAGAGAGTTGTCATTGGATGGGTACAGAGTTTCTATTTGAAAGATGAAAAAGTCCTGGAGATGGATGGTGGTGACAGCTGTGCAACAATGTGAATGTACTTAGTGCCACTAAACTGTACACTTAAATGACTAAAATGGTCAGTTTTATGTCATATGTAGTTACTGCCCCCCACAGACACATACACACACAAAGCCTGGCAGGGGTTTCCAACATAATCACATTTAGCTGCACACTTAGCACAGACCCTCCTTGAAAAGACTACACTAACAGGACATTTGGGAGCGGACAGAAAATCTAAGAGGGTGAGTTGTCACCTGTGAAATGGAGACTTCCAGGAAACAGCATTTGAATGCAGCTCACAAAATGCCAATCCCAAGCCCCACATCCCCCAGAGTGGCTGGAGCCAGGGAACACGCATCCTTGGCCGGTGGTGGGTGAGACAAGGAAGCAGGGGGAGATTACAGATCATTCGCAGGGCACAGGTACCAGGAGGTCCAATGCAGACTCCGAATGTCCCACAGAAGGAGCCAGTGCCGGGGCTCAAATCCCACCTAGCCGGTGACGTCACAGATCAGCTACCCTGTGGGCTTAGTGTTCTCGTTAGAAAAACCTGGGATAATGATCCCAATTCTACAGAAGTGTTAAGAAGATTAAAGAGATAATGGGAGAAAACATAATGTAGTGGTGAAAAGCATGAACTCTGGAGCCAGACTGCCTGGGTTCAAATCCTGGCTCTTCTACTTTCTAGCTGTATGACCTTGGGCGAGTTGCTTAACCTCTCTGTGCCTCAGTTTCCCCACCTGGGAAATAAGGATAACTGCACTCGCTTTGGAGGGTGACCGGGAAGATTAAGTGAGTTGATACAAGTCAAGCATTTGGAACAACTGTTGCACGTGGAAGTAGCACCTCAGCACTGCTGTTATGACTGGTGGTGATGGTGGTGTGGTGGCCATTCTGTCCAGAGTCAGGATGTCTGTCTTCCCTTCTTCTTCCTTGGATTTGCTCAGGGAACACGCCCTGTGGTCTGGACCCCCAAGGAGCCCGAGTTCCCTGAGTGGGTGGGACCTGGGCCACGTGGACAAATCTTATTCTCAAATCGTGTGTGGCCGGGACATTGAGTGGAGACTGTGGAGCCCAGGCAGACCCTGGGGGGTAAGGAAGGCGGCATGCAGCAGGCTAAGCGAGGCCATGGTGGACGACCGTGGCCTTCCCCATCGGTCAGCACCAAAGCCCAGTACTTCCTTCTGCTCCGAGGGCCGCCCAGCCAGAAACAGCCTTTCACTCTCTGTGCAGCTGTCCGTCCAGGGCCCATGGGGTGCCTCCTCATGCCCTTTTCAAATCCTGCCAACCTCTCTCACCACACACGCTCTCGTCACAAACAGGCCCACTCAAGCAGCTAATTCAAACAAATTCCGCCTGGGCGCCGGCTGCACGAAAGACCTCTCTTCGGGCCGCGGCCACCAGCCCCAGGCTGGGCAGCAGGGGTGGGCAGCAGCTCTGGGCACACAGGCCCAGGCCAGCCTGCCGGGCACTGGCCAACGACGCAGTCGCTACATTCAACAGGCATGGACGGCGACCGCACAAGGGGCCAGGCACTGGGGACCCCCACCAACAACAGAGGCGAGTCCTGCCTCTGTGACATTTCCCAAAGGGCTCCACCAAAGTGCCCTAAAAGCGGAGGACAGCGGCCCAAGCACTGGACTTCTTGGAGGTCTCTTCTTTTATCTGAAACATTCCGGTCCATTCTGCATTCTCCTTGAAGTCCCTGTTTTACCAACAGTCATGATAATAACAGCCACTAATATATGTTCAGAACTGCCTTGTTTCAGGCACTGTTCCAAGCCCTTTCTATTTATCACTTCATTTGCTGTAACAAGCCTATGAAGTAGGTCCCATTAGTACCTAAACCGGGGCAGGGGGAGGTCAAACAACATGCCCAAGGTTCCACATCCTATAAATGGCAGAGCTGGGATCAGGAACCCAGCCTGGGCCTCCGGTGCTCTCCATTAACCATTATCTAAATGTAATACACAAAATTGTTTTTAAACACTTAACTGCCCATGCCCCCAAACGTTTTAAGTAAATCTGAAACTCCAGGGCTTCTGCCCGATTTAGCCCTGTGGCTGCAGGCCCAGACTGGCTCACTGACTTGGCTGGCACCCAGGGCACCCAAACTCCTCAAAGTTCAGGTTCTAGGTGCTGGAAACTGAGGTCCTCCTCTGACAACCACATCCCCCTCCTCTGGCTTCCTAGAACCTAACCTCTGCAGGCTCAAGTAATCCCAGTTCCCAGACTGAGCTGACCTGAGGCACTCCTGCAGTGTCCGTGCCTCCACTCCCCATCATGGTGAAAGGAGTCCCCAAGCTGACCCTTACATCCCCCAGGATGCCCCAGACCAGTCCAGACCCCTAGGAGTCCCCTTGGTTCCCTGAAACTCAGGCCACCTCCAGAGCTGTCCCCGTATAAGGTCTTGGCCACAGTTCCACAGCCAGGACCTTGGACCTGAATTCTGTCTATCTGAACTCCACCTTGGCTCCCACCCCAGGCTACAAACCCAGGCCATTCCCCCCTCCCCTGTCCAAGTTCTGAGTCCTATCTTTAAACTCCAAACTACAATAGGACAGACCTTAAAATGTCAAATGCCCCCTCACCGTGTTTCCAAGGGCCCCACACCCCAAGTTTTCACCGTGCACTCCCCTACCTAATGGGAGCCCAGCTGCCACTGGGCTCTCCAGAACCCGCCAGAACGTGCTGGAGAGTTCTGCACCTCTGAGATGCTGTGCCTTGTTGACCTGCCTGCATCCCCAGCATCGGCTGGGCCAGTGCTTCTGGCTCCCAGCCCACCCCTTCCCTGCCTGAATTAAGACCTCTTCATGAGAGAGAATGGCCACATTGTCAAGCAGCAGGAAACAACCAAAGATGAGCATCTGTGATGGGTGTGAAATGAATCACTAACAGTCTCACTTCTGGGAGGCCTTAAGCGTTTGGATAAGGAGCAAGAAAAACAGTCACCAGTTCATGTCTGCAGGTCATAAAGGAAATCAGAGTAGGGAGAGGCATGTTCACAGTAACATTATTCACAATAGCCAAAAGGTGGAAACAACCCATTGATGGATGAATGGATAAACAAAATGTTGTGTACTCACACAATGAAATATTATTCCACCTTAAAAAGGAAGGAACTTCTGACACATGCTACTACAACATGGATGAACCCCGAGGAAATTATGCTTAGTGAAAGAAGCCAGTCACAAAAGAACAAATACTGTATGATTCCACTTATATGAGGTACACAGAGTAGTCAGACTCATAAAGACAGACAGTAGAGTGGTAGTTGCCAAGGGCTGGGGGAGGAGAGAATGGGGAGTTGTTTAATGGGTACAGAGTTTCAGTTTTGTGAGATGAAAAAGTTCTGGACATGGGTTGCAAAATAATGTGGCTACACTTAATACTACTAAACTGTACGCTTAAAAATGGTTGAGATGGTAACTTTCATCTTATGTATATTGTACCACAATTGAAAATCTGAAAACTACAATAGGGACTTCCCTGGTGGTGCAGTGGTTAAGACTCTGCACTCCCAATGCAGGGGGCCCGGATTCAATCCCTGCTCAGGGAACTAGATCCCACAGGCATGCTGCAACTAAGAGTTCGCATGCCACAGCTAAGGAGCCCACATGCCTCAACTAAGACCTGGTGCAACCAAATAAATAAAAAACAAGAAGAAGAAGAAAATAAAAGTGGGAGAGGCCTATTCTGCAAGTAGATTACACAGTCTATCTCCTCTCAATTCACTCTAAATCATATTTATGAGAACTGTGCTTCAGGGTTCGGAGAGGGAAAGATCTGGATACGTCATGAACCTGCTATAGTGACACCCCTATTCTGCCCTCGAGTTTCCTGCCCTGCCCCCCCGCTGCTGGGTCCCCTGGGTCACTCTGACTTGCCACCATTTTTGGACAGCCTAGTGTCCTCGCTATGTTCTATGCGGACAGTCTCTTTGCTCTGACTGTGCCCTCACGCTATCTGGCCTGGGAGCAGACGTCCCACCAAGCTGTCGAGCATTTCCTGGAGCATAACTCCATCAAGCCTGGCGGGCCCCCAGCTCCCAGCAGGCGGTCCTGAGCCTTGGTCAGGCCCTTCATGGGCCTTCTAAATCCCCCGAGAGGCTGGGGCGGCCTCACTTCCTCTCCCCAGAGGGGCGTTTTGGCTCTGCTCTGGTAGGGGGACCATTAGCCTGCCCCATCACATGCCCCTCGCCCCCTCCTGGCCACCCACCTCCTCCCCAAGCCCCCGTGTCTCCACTGTCATTGGGAACCACAGTTGCGTGACAAATGATGAGGAGGTCCTGGGGATGCCATTTCATTCTGCAGGCGTCATTGTGCCTGACCTAAACCCAAATACCCAGGCCCTAGTCTCCCGGGTGACACCTGAAGGCCTCAGTTTCCTGGCAACCAGGAACAATGGCCCCTGGGAAAAGCACACACAGTTTGGGAAAGGGCAGCCTTTTTTCTCTGCGCCCCTGGGTATGACAGGGAGCTCTCCTCCACTGCAGGCAGCGTCTGGAGGGAAATTCAAGCCATGAGGACATCAGGGCTTCCTGTGCCCAGCTCCCCACCCTAACCCTAAGTTGCAGGAAGTCTCCCAGTGCCCGGAGCTCCCCTACCTGGGACGCTATGAGCCACCTCCTAATGGGACAAAAGCCCCTTTGAGCAGCCTCGCTGCCCCTCCTTCCCCTCGGAAGCCCTTCATTCCAAGTTCCCCGAGCTGACTCAGGTGTTCAGACTTCTGCTCTGGTGGCCCCCAGTGTTACCTTTGCAAGCAAAAGTGACATTCTCTTTTCCCTTTGAGCACCCTCAATGGACACTGGGAGAATTAGCAAGAGCTCATGTGTACGGCCGGTGCTCAATACAGCAGCTGTTATCAAGGCCACTTTCTGGCTTGTGGGGCATCACCTATTTCCCAGCAGAAGCTGAGAAGCACAGTGACCAGAAAGAGACTGAGCAGGTCCCTGGGTTGACCTGTGCCCTTCACCATACGCCCCTGAAACAACAGACATCCAGGAGGGTTGAACTTCCTCGGTGCAGAATCACAGCCCCCAGGTTCCCCACAGACACAACGGGCTCCCAGGAGGATCTCAGAAACCTCCTCTCAAAACCAGGAACTGGGCTACCCTGGTGGCACAGTGGTTGAGAGTCCGCCTGCCGATGCAGGGGACATGGGTTTGTGCCCTGGTCCGGGAGGACCCCACATGCCGCGGAGCGGCTGGGCCCGTGAGCCATGGCTGCTGAGCCTGCGCGTCCGGAGCCTGTGCTCCGCAACGGGAGAGGCCACAACAGTGAGAGGCCCGCGTACCGCAAAAAACAAACAAACAAACCAGGAACTCTCTAGTGAATTCTCATGTGTTGCAAAGGTTGCTTCTGTGAGATAACTTTTGCCTACGTGCTAGGGAAAGGGGATGACCTTTTTTTAAATTCATTCAAGTCCTGCTCATTTAAAAAAAATTCCTTCTGACTGAAACCACAAGGCAACTTCTGCAACATCAAGTAAGTGAATTTTGAAGAAATTGTTCTTCTTCTCCAGCCTTTTTGCTTTAGCTCTTGGGACTCTGTGCTGTCTCCCGTCCCCAAGAGGACAGGAAGGGAGGAAGGGTGTGACTCCTATTTGAAAGATGGGGTATTGGGGTACAGGAGACTCAAGGCCACAGCCTCACCAAGGGGTGATGTCACAGCTGGGGCCCGGAAGCAGCCATGCACACAGAGCTGGGCCATCTTGTTGGCCCATCCTGTGCCAGGAGCAGAGGCAGGAGCCCAGAGCACAGGTTAGAGGGGGCAGAGGGCGCCTGGTCCAGAGAAGCAAGGCTCTCTCCAAACCACGGACACAGGAAAAAGAGGGGAGCAACAAAACCGCGCTAGTCAGAAGATGCTATGGCCAAGAATATAGCGAAGCAGGAGGGCCGTGGGCTACCTGAGGTGCTGGTGAAGGTGGGGGACAGGACCTCAGGCATCACAGATCTGACCTCCTGAGGCTGGACGCGCACAGAGTCAGGCAGAGCAGCTCCAGTGAGCAGGAGGGCAGGGGGCTGGGCTCAAGCATCCCTGCGTCAGTCCCGACCCTCCCTCCAGCCCTGCCCCACCTGGCGCCAGCGCCTCTGTGGGAGTTCCCGGAGCCCACATCCTTCCCTTCCTAGCACTCACCGCTGTCTCGTCACGTTTAGAGTGCTGAGCTGATTGCCCTCCGTGACACAGTTAAGTCCTGCACCATCGGCCACCTGACGTTTTGGACAAGACTCTAACTCATGTTGACTCCCATCCCCAGCAGGATCTACCAGCTCGGGAAAGTAGAGCCCATATCCTTTTTCTCTCACCGCTGCACCCCACAGAAACTGGAATGAGGCAGGCACAGAAATATTTGCTGAGTGTGTTACAAATGAACAATTCAAGATCTGAGCCAAGAAAAGCCAGAAGCTGACAGCCAGCCTGAGGCACGCCCTGTGCCCTCGGACTCGCAGGCATGAACTTCATGAATGGCACCCATTCAGCACAGTAAAGCATGTTGTCCAAGTAACTCACTCAAGATTCTGTTCCCCATCTCATCCCTCGAGTGCGTGCCTATGTCTTCATCTGATGGGAACCCGTCAGCACTTAACATGTGGTTCCGAAACACTGAGGCCCAGTGGCCACGCACCGTATCACCCCATCAGCCTCTCCCTGGGGGAGGTGGAAGGGACCTCTCGAGTCCATCCTCCTCCCTCGAAGGGAAGCCCCTTAAAGAGCAGTGGACCCGAAGAGCCAGGACAACAGGACAACCCCCACTAAATAGAGCTGACACCAGCAGAGACGCAGACACTGCCAAGTCTGCCTCTGCACTGCCAGCACTTCACCCCGCCACGGAGGTCCATAATCGTCCCCACTTACAGGTGAGGAGACAGGCTCAGGGGCTTACGCCGCGGCGCCACCGTCCTGTGGCTGGAAGTGGCCACCGCAGAACTTGACAGTGAAACTGAGCGGGGCCCTGTGGGGCTCCCAGGCACAGAGGCCCTTTTGTCCCCCGTTTCTTGGAGGCAAAACTCCAGCCTCCATGAGCTTGCCTGAGTTCCAAAGGGCGGATGTGAACAGTTGCTAATCAAGGGAGGAACAGCCGAGAAACCACCTGAGGCCATATTAAAGGGAGCAGAGATGCTCCTCGAGATTAGGAGACCACTGAGACTAAGGGCGGGCAAGCCCTGCTCACACCCTGCTCTTGTCAGAGACCCCGCCTTTGAACCCCTGTTATAAAGCCCCTCAACAAATCCTCAAAACTATGTTGGGACACATAGTTTTTCGAGGGAGAAGCCCACTGTGCCCCCCTTTGCCTGGCAAAGTAACGAAGCTCTCCCTTTCTACTTCACCCAAAACTCTGTCTCCGAGATTTGGTTCGGCACCGGTGTACAGAGAGCCTGAGCTTTCGGTAACAACCCCAGAGCCCCCTCTCACAACCCCAGTGCCCTGGGCTTAAACGTAGGATTCCCTGAGGAGGTGGAGACTGAGAAGCGGGGAGCCCATGGCACACTGGAATCAGCAGCGGGGAGGGGTTGGGGGCGAGGTTGATGCCTCAGGAACTGGAGCAACAGTGAGGATGCCCCGGTGGCAGTGGCTTCTTGCTGGGCAGCAGTGAGGCCTTGGGAGGCAAAGGCCCCAAACCTGAAACCTGAGCAGAGGTAAGTCCAGGTGGGATGCAATTAGTACCTTAGCTCAGGAGGGCCTCCAGCCTCTCGGCAGCTCTCGCTGGGCGCTGTGCTCCAGGCCTCACACTGACAGGCTCTCTCCCCACAGCAGCTGCTTGTGCAAGCAGAGGGAGGGCTGCAGAAGCGCAGTTAAACACCACTCATGTGTCCAGCCTCCTGTTTCTGAAAATGGCAATGAGGGGGACCAGGTTGGGGGGGCAGGTCTTCAGCTAAAACTGTTTCCCTTAGGCATCACTAGACACAATCCTGTTTTGCCTGCCCTTAAGAAAAACAACCGTGAGCTGACACATCATGCCCTGGGGAGAGGCAAGAAGCGATGGTGGCTGCTGGCAAGGCCCTCCAGACACCTGGGTGGGCTCCTGAATTTCTGGGGTTCTTTGGGTGATCACGGAATTTAATATTGAAGGGGACTCTAGGGCTGGCTAGCCTCACGTGTCAGCATCTGCACTTGGCATTGGTGGTAAAGAATGTAGACACACCAATAAAACAATATTCTGAATAAAAAACCCTTCTCCCTAAATGGAAACGAGAACCATTTTCACCAGGCCTTTTTACAGAGCGCTGGCGGGCATGATTTGTTCACCCTGAAGGGCTGCAAAAACTTCGAAAAGAACAGAAAGGAGTGATGCTTCCATGTTAACAAAGCCCAAATTTGAGAGCATGAAAGATCTAGAGGCACATTCTTGCTGTATAAGAAGCAACACAGCATCCTCAGCGCATGATGTGACACACCGGGGGGGGGGGGGGCAATGGCTACATCATTAGGAGGCGTCTCACCCCTTCCCTTCTGGGTGTGAGCTGATACTCACAATAGGGAATCAGAACAGATTGAACAGGGCCAAGTCCTCCCTGTTAGAGTCAAAACAGATGACTATCAATACCTACACCTTAACAAAGCCGGATGCTCTCAGAGTTAAATGAGCTGTGAATACCAGCATCGTTCTAGCCTGGACCAAGTGGATGCCCAGCAAAGTCAAATAAGAGACAAAGGAACCTTTTCGCTGATTAAGCTCCAGTTCCTTGGTCAGCACTAAAAACAGCTGCGTTTTTATTTCTTTAAAAGTAATGTTTTCCTTCTCCTGAATAATAAAGGGAATTCCTCACAGCACCTGTCCATCAAGAAACAGTAGGTGTTAACGGATGCACTTTGGAGAGAGGCACTGTCTTCATGACTCATTTCTTTCTTGTTGGAAAGAGAATTTCCAGAATCTCAGACATAATCTTCAGAATGTCAACGACATTTGGTTGCCCAATTATCTTTGTTTGAAACAAACAAAAAACTCAAACTACAAATCATCAAAAAACACCTTTGGAAAATTTTGCTCTAATATATTCTAAGTATAGAATGAGGATAAGATGCTGGTTGATGGGTAATGGAAATGTAACTGTTTTCTTTTGTTCCCTGCATTTCCTACTGTTAAAAAGACTACAATTTGTCTATCAAGATAAATACAGGCTTAATATTTCTTGCTGGTTTACCATGTGCAAAATGTGGACCAAAATCCCAGCAGGCCCTGTCACTGGCATCATTTTATTTTATCCCTGCTCAACAATCTTGGATAGGTCTTTATTATGCCCTCTTTCCAGATGAGAAAACCGAGTCTAAGCAAGATTAAGCGACTTGCCGAGGTCAACTAGGTAGTAAGCAGCAGAGCTGTTGGATTCCAGAGTCCAAACTCTTAACTTCCGTGTTATGCCTAATCCCCAACTCCCGGTTATTTTGGCAGCAGCAGAGAATACGTAGAAAATCCGAATGTTAAGTGCCCCATGGCTTCCCCAAGTCAGGGCCTCAGGGACACCTGCACCTTCAGAAATGCACAACCGGCACCTGCATGCACCTTCTAACACCAACAGATGGCGCTTATCAGCAAGGGACGCACTCCTGCAGGGAGCCCAGGGGACAGAGCCATTTGCAGTCTGTGGTCAATGTTCAAATAACCAGTTGTCCATAGCCTTCCCTTAGGGACAACTGAGGTCTCATGCCATCTCCGGCTGGCTGTGAAAGATGTTATTAAAAATCATCGAGAAATGAGTGCCACCCTTTGCTCACACAGTTTACTGCAAGGACCTGCCAAAAATGATTTCTTGTTCTCTGTTTCCTACCAACGGAGCTGATAACTTGTAGGAAACTGGTTTGTTTTTTCTAGTTGCCTTTAGAAGAATAAGACATTCAGATAACCAGGTGAAGTGACCACATTTCAATATATCTGACACAGAAGCATGGGGAAGTTTATGTTTGAACACTGTAATTGCCATATGTGCGTTTGCCCCTGTGAAATGCAACTGTTCATGTCTATTAGTTGTGTTTTTTTTCACATTCCCTTTTTTTTTTTTCATTTCACGAGCAGTGGGCGGGAAAAAGCCAGGCTACCCACCAGCCGTCAGATTCTCATAGCTTACACCCACCTCCCACTTGTAAAATCAATGACCACACAAGCACCCGTCAACACTCCAGACAAGCCCTAGACCATATCTAACTGATCCGATACTTCCCATGCCTGACCAATCATGGCAGGCTTGTAATAAGTTGGGTGAATGAATCCATCCATCCATCCAGAGGGGAAGCCAGGCCCGCCAAGCTGGGAAGGAGGGGTGCCTCTCAGCCAGGCAGCCAGGCGAGAGGCCGTCTCCAGAACTCCCACATCCCTCAGGAGGGACACTCACCATGGGAAACTGCAACGACTCAGGAGTCTAAGACTGGCTGCTGCTCTGCAAACATCGACCAGGAATCACCCTAAGGATTCTTGCCTGCAGCAGACGCCTAGTAGAGGCTCCCAGTGTGTCCCCACCTGACATGGCACCCTTTAATAATGCTCTAGACCCATCCCTGGGAACAGATATGCCTCCTTTCTCTTCTTTCCTAAATGATTCCTAAAGAATATGAAGAGGAGAGCTGGTCACACACACACAAATAGATAAAAAGTCATTTTGGTGTTTTGTTCTGTTTTCCAAGAAAAGAGTATTGACGTGGTCAAAAATGGTTGGTCTGTGACAGAAAACTAAAATCACCACCCACAAGCCACTGTTCTGGACTCCGGGATGCCCTGGTTGTTTGGGGAACCTCATGGAAACCATATAAGTCCAGATACAAACTGCTAAATGGCTTCCTCCAAAAGGCCCCGGGTAATAAACACTGTCTCCTTTGAGAACTGGCATGTCCCAAGGATTCTCTGAGACATGGTGGGCAGAGTTCCTGCTGGAATGGTGAGTTGGCCTCTGTGTGCTTACGGGGCATCGGGCCCTTCGCTCCCTCTGGTCGGCTGGGGACTCTCAAGAGTCAGCCTGGGTGCAAAACCTCTCACAAGTGAGGGCCCCAGGGTACCAACCATGGGTCTCAGCACTGGCCACACCATCCCTCCGCTACGCATGCAGCAGGTGGCAGTGATGGATACCTTCTCTACGCTCACTCCTGGCACTCAGCCTGGGGCTCTGGCTTCTGCAGAGAACAGCTCTCCTCTTCCTCTCCATCCTTTCCAGGGCCCTGCGGGGCAACAGAACCCCAGTGTGGCTTTTTCCCCTTCCAGCCATCTCTTATCCCTGGGAGCGGGAACATCTCTGGCGGTGGCTTTGGAGAGGTGATGGAGTGGCCGCTGTCTCCCTGCCAAGGGGAATGTCACGCCACCAGAATTTATGTGCCAGCTTTCCTTGTACCAGCTTTTCCCAGGTTACCTCCCCACCCATTACTACCCCATTAGTTGCCATGTGTTTTCCCCTAACTGTCACCAGCCCACACTGCCTCTTTGTTACCCCTCAGCTCTGGGGCCAGCCCCTTCCCAAGCAAGGGGTTGAGCTTAAACTCCACATTGTGAAATATTTCCTCCCTCTCTCTTGTCCCTCTTCGCCGGCCTCCCCTGGGCCCCAGAGCCTTTAGTAAAACAAACCCGCCAAAAGGCATTCTCTGCTCTGTTTGCACAGCACGAGTGGGCCCCCGAGTTGCCTGGCGCCCCTCATCTTCCACCAACACACTTCCCCTCCTTATTGGTATTCAGTCAATACCTTCCTTTCCTGACCCTTCCCTGCTTGGCCTCTGAAATCTGCCGACAGAAGGGCCTTTGTTGAAGGAGCAGAGGGGTGCAAACACCAGGGCTCTCAAGACACCGTGTGGACTCCAAAGGGGAAATGAGTCGTTGCTCAATGGGGGCCCGGAGAGAGCGGTTCCTCTGAGCACCTCCAGAACCAGACTCTCCCTGAGGACAAACCTTCCGTGTCTTTTTACAGATCCGACACCATTTCCAGAGCTATTCGTTGATTTTTATTGTTCCAAAATTGATTCCAAAATGTGGACCAGAATCTGGGGTCTGGTAAATACTTTGTTACACAATTCGTTGGAAGCACTTAGGTATGAAGCATGGCTTCCAACACTGGGGCTTAGGTGAGGGGCCTCCCAGGCTCCCACCGTCTGCCAGTTTCATGTGTCTGCGAGCAGATGAACGGTCCCAAACACCATTTGGACCGGGCCTGTCCCCTGCTTACAAGTCCTGTTTGTGTCCCTGGTTAGACCACTCTGCATCTAAAAGCACCCCAAGGCCGTCAAAACCAGGCTCCCCCAGCATCTCGGGCATGCGATCCTGGCCGATGTGGAGTCAGCCCCTCCTTGAACTCTTCCAGGAATGAAGCACCGGGCAGAGCAGCCCACCCCTCAGCAGCCCACTCTTCAGGAAGCCTGCCTGATACAGAACAAAGTCCACTTCCTCTTATCTTCTGCCCACTTCTGGAAGTCATGCTTCTGGAACAAATCGGTCCCTCGTCCTCACGACAGCCCTTCACATAGATTTTTAAATGACTCTCAGGGTTCCTCTATATTTGTTTTCATCACACCAAACAGCCCAGGCCCCTGGACTCCATCTCACATGAAACAGTTTCCAGACAGCTCCTGAGGTTAGCCACCCTCGTCCAGAACATGTTTCATGTTCTCCCCTCAGCCTCCCACAATAAAACACAAATAAATAAATAAAATACGTAATTTTACACAATAAAACACAAATCCTAGTACTGAACACTGTTCTCTGGATGTGCTCAAATCAGCAGAGACTAGAACAGGCCTATCCCCTCCCCTGGAGAGGACACTTTGCCTCTATTAGTTTAACCTAAGACTGCATTCACTCTTCTAGCCACCTTACTCCTGAGTCACCCTCAACTTGAAGTCACAGGCTCTTTTCATAACAAGTGCTGCTAAACCAGGTCCCCCCCCCCCTTCAACGCTTTCACAGTCAGCATTTCATTTCACCTCATTGATTCCCACCTAGCTCATGGAGATCTTTTTCAGTCTTACTTCTATCATTGTGAGTATAATGGCTATCCCTTTGCAGCTTTGTGCCACTTGCAAATCTGTTGAGCATCCCTTCTGTATGCTCATCCAATTCATTAATAAGAATGATAGAGCAGAGTCCAGAGAAACTAATGACTTGTCTAAGGTGTCAAAGCCAGATAGGGACAGAACCAGATCTAGAACACAAGCACCCTGGCTCCCAGTCCAGTACTCATTTCTATCACACTCTGCCAAAAAGTCTCCAGGACCCCTCAGATGGCTCTCTCTCCAGCCATCTATCATACCTACCTCCTTATTGGTCCATCCCGAGAGGCCCTGACTATAGACAGGAAAGTATGGTCAGGGCTGGATTCCTGGGAGGAAGATGGGGAAACTGCCTCCTGGCTGAAGGATCCTACTTCGTTAAATCATACCAGCTTCTTGCAGCTATAGCTCTGTGCTTCTCCAGGGAAGCCTCTGGAGTAGCCCACCCCATAGATCAGGCCAAGCAGAGCTGGAAGCGGCAAGGAGATCTAGGGGTATTCCTTCACAAGGGTGCCTGGGATAAATGGAATAGAACAAGGGGGACCACAGAGATTCTGGGGATAGATCCGAACCTTGAAAGAATCTGTACAATGGGCAGTCACAGATAGCTTCAGCCCTCTTACAAACAATTCTCACAGATCTGTCCTAGAAACATGAATGCTCCCTTGAAGAATCTGCCAAAGATAATGGCCAGTTAAAGGGCTGACCCTTGGCCCACATCCTTGCTCTAAGTATAACTCTAGAGAGCATAGCAAGATCACTGGGCAAACGTGTCAGGAAAACAGGTCAAGATCACTACAAGGATTCCTAATGATCCAAACTGCTCACCAACAAGACTAGCTGTCTTGTGAAGTAGTGAACTCCCCATCACCAATGTGCTTAAGTGAAGGCTGGAGTATATTACTTTCATCCCACTTGAATCCAAAGATCTAAGCTCCCATACCCTCTTTTCTGCCGTGACAGGTCCCTTGTGATTCCAAATAAAAAGCCATCACTGGGCCCAAATAGCCAAAACAATTTTGAAAAAGAAGAGCAAAGTTGGAGGACTCACACTTTCTGATTTCAAAACATATTTAAAAGAGACAGTAATCAAAACACTGTGGTACTAGCATAAAGACAGACAAAAAGACCAATGGAATAGAATAGAAGGCCAGGAATAAACCCTTTCCTATGTGGTCAAATGATCTTTGACAAGGGTGCCAAGACCATCCAAAGGTGAAAGGACAGTCTCTTCAACAACTGGTGTTCAGAAAACTGAATATCCACATGCAAAAGAATGAAGGTGGGCCCTCATCACACACCATATTTTAAAATTAGCTCAAAATAGATCAAAGACCTAAACGTAAGACCCAAAACTATAAAACTCCTAGAAGAAAACATATGGGAAAGGTTTCATGAGATTGGACTTGGCAATGATTTCTTGGGTATGACATAGGCAACAAAAGCACAGACAACAAAAGCAAAAATAGACAAATGAGACTACACCAAATTTTAAAACTTCTAAGCATCAAAGGACACAATCAGTAGAATGAAAAGGCAAACTGTGGAATGGGAGAAAATATTTGCAAATCATGTATCTGATAAAGAGTTAATGCCCAGAATGTTTAAAGAACTCCTACAGCTCAATAACCAAAAAAAAAAAAAAAAAAAAAATCTAATAACCTGATTTAAAAATGGACAAAGAACCTGCCGAAAAACTTTGGGCATTTTTCCAAAGATGATATACAAATGGCCAACAAGCATTTGAAAAGATGCCCGACATCACTAATCATCAGAACACAATCAAAATCGCAATGACATGTTACCTCACACCCATTAGGATGACTACTATCAAAAACCCAGAAAATAGCAAGTGTTGGTGAAATGATGCAACCACTGTGGAAAAGAGTATGATGATTCCTCACAAAATTACAACTAGAACGACTATATGATCCAGTAATCCCACTTCTGGTGATATATCCAAAATTGTACACTTACAAATGGTTAAAATGATAAGTATTAGGTTATGTATATTTTACCACAATTAAAAAAAAAAGTTATAGAGGAAAAAAACAAAAAGAAGGTATTAAAGAGGCAACAGTCAGTTTTGCCAGGGGTGGGAGGAACTGAGGAACTGTGACAGGGAGGTAACATTTCAAACAAGCTAAGGGAGAGATGTGGGCCCATCTGTCCCTCCTGCTCAGGTACAGACAGTGGGAGGAAGGGGAGGAGAACCCTCTGTGGCCCCCTGGCTATCACTCATTCCAGACTCCTCATTCTAGAAGACAGAGCCCGTCTACACCTCCTTCCAGGCCAAGATCCACACAACACTCTGTAATTGTGGGGTCCCTGCTCATGGGGCAACTGGACCCTCTCCATCTACCTGTGTCTCCCACACCCTTCAACACCTGACTTTAAATCTACCTTCCCAGAAGACTCCTGAGCAATCTCTTTCTTCTTCCTGTTTCTCTATTTTCTAAAATTTTCTATAACGAAAGGCAGTACAGCATGCTGGGTAAGAGCATGCCGTGCATTCAAAGCCTAGTTCTGCCGACAACTAGCTATGTGATCCATTTACTTAACCCCTCCATGCCTCAATTCTCCCAACTGTAAAATGGGGATAACAATGGCCTAGGACTGTAACAATTAAAATGAGAAAATGCATGGAAATTGTTCAGCACATAAGTGCTTAACAGTTGTATTAAACTCTCTTTTTAAAAAATACTGGAGTGATCGCTTAAGCATTTTTAAATGCCTTATTTAACTTAAAAAAAAAAGAAACCTCTTATCTTTCTTTGCTTTTCTCTATTTTCCAAATGTTCAATATCATAGCAAAATTATTTATGTAATGTTTGAGATGGTTTTTAAAAATCCTCACTCCCCTAGAAGTTATTCACAGCAGCCCCCTCCTGATCCCCGCTCTGTTCAGAATCTTCTCCATGCTTATGAATTGTTTATTCCGTAACGATTTTATCAGGCTGTAGGAGAGAACTGGCGGCTTTTCATTCCTTTGAGCCCTTGTAAAAGGTCCCCAGCAGGACACGATCCCCTGCGGATGACCCATCCACAGCTCTTGCCCCCAGCCCTCCCCCAGGCCCTGGTTTCCAACTGGCTGTCCTTATTTGTGAAGGCTCACAAAAGTGTGGTTGTGAGGCAGTGGGGGGCAGAGCCACGGCCGGGGCTGTGCTCAGGACATCCATCCATGCTGGGCAAAGTCAGCCACTCTGGCACATGGTCCGTCAATCTCAGGCTGGCTGCCCTCTTCCGCAGAGGCTCCTGGGCCGACCCAGTAGGACGCGTGCATCTTCACTAGAGCTTTGACAGCAGGCACAGATTTAATGATTGGAAAGCACTTTGAGAGCCCAGAGTGCTCCATAATTGCCCACTCATAATCCCCAAATCGCTCTCTGCACGGCAGCAAGAGGTGAAACGTCTGCCCTGGGGAGGGCTTTGTTCCTGTGGCTCTCACACCAGAACCAAGTTGGGCAGAGACAGACGGGCTCTGCCGAAGAGGGGTCCCCACCTAAGACTCAGCAAGCATGCTGGGGAGCAAGGCTTCTCAAAGTGTGAACCAGATGGGGCTTGACAATAATGCATATCCTTGGGCCCTTCCACACCTGTTAACTCAGGGTCTCTGAAGATAGTGCCTGGGGATCTGCATTTTAAAATCCTCTAAGTAACTCCCACACTAATTTGAGTACTGATGGTTTAGAGGTAGGTGCATGGGTCTGGGGTCAGGGGGACCTGAGTTCAAGTCTCAGCTCTGATCCTTATTGCCTGAGGCCTCAGCAAGTCTGACAGTAGACCTATAAAATCTAGGTATTCCCTAAAAATAAAAATTTCAAGAATTTCACAGTCATATCAATTTGGCAACACCCTACATGTCCCCTGGGGGCTTTATAGTGAGCACAAGTGGATTAAAGGGGCTGAAAGTAACTCCACAGAGAAACTTGTTTGACCTCAAACTTCCCCAAACCTTCTAACCAAGGAAGCTTCTTTCTATCATTAATGCCAGAAACACCTCACAGACTTAATATCTCACAGACAAAACTCCTGAAATTCCTTTCTTGGAAAAGGGAAGTCCAGGGAGTGAGGGATGGCATCTTAAGGCAGTTGTGGCAGGAAGAAGCCCCATTCCTCACGCTTGGGGTCCTCGGCGGGTGGCAAGGACGGTTCAGTTCCGCAGATCTGTTGCCTGGAGTGGACGTGTCACAAAAGCAAGGTCGCCTTCCTGCTTCGGGTAATTTCCCTCAGAGGCAAGACAGATCCATTTTTAACAGCTCTTCATTTCAGCAGAGAATGCCCCCTGCCTCTGATGGGGGCTGGGGACCAGGATGGGACGGGAGGCTTTGTTCTTCTGACCAGTGCTGACAGTTTAATTAAACCCAGCTCGAGACAAGGTCGGTGGGGTCAGGCATTCTTCAACAGGGCTCCAGCAGAATATCACACCCCCGCCTCTCCAGCCACCGAGGCTGGTAATGAATTATCCTGGTCCTTACAGCAGGGATATAAATAAGGGGGAATCAATGCCCTGGGCTGCCCTTAATCACCCACCCCCACCCCTTCCAGGCCCAGCAGAGACACAAAAGGTCAATCTTGTCAGGGCACATATTGGTTTCAAGGCTAAAAAGAAACCCAGAGGAACAGGGTTTCCAGAAGCGGCTTCTGGACTAGGGAAGGGAATGCAACCAGCAAGAGGCGGGATTGCAAGGCAGCGGGAGAGACTCCTCCCCAAATCGGGGAGGACAGTGCACAGGCGGCTGACGCTCACGGTGCTCCCCACCCAAATGTGGGTGAAGCCTCGGTTTTGCTGCTATAAGAGAAGGAGGCAGGTTCAAATTTGTCCCTCTAACCCTAGCCACAACCCCTATGTGCATCTGCAAAACAACATCTCCACACCCTCTCGTGGGTGGCTATCAGGTGATGAAGCTGATTTTCAACCCAGGTCACCTGCCACCGGGATATAACCACCCCAGGCAGGAGATACGGGTCCAGCCAGGCAATCATTTCCCCCACACACACTCCAAACTGTTGGTAGGTCAGAGGATACAGACTGCTTTCAAAGAGCACTAGTGATAAACCCTCACCTCCTGCAGAGACAGCGCTGCACCTAGCCGTCTTACACAGCCGTCAAGTGTTCTCAGCACCGACCACAGTGCCTGGCTCATAGGAGGCCCTCTGTAAATGCTGGGTGAGTGGGTGCGTGGGTGGATGGGCAGGCAGATATGGAAGGTGAGAGGGGAGTTGGATGTGGTGAGGGGAGGAGAAGGGAGGGTGGGTGAGGCATGGGGGGATAGATGGGTGTATGGTAGGTTTATGGGTATGTTGGTAGATGCGTAAGTGGGGGGTGAATGGATGGGCTTGGTGGGCAAATGAGTAAAAGACTGGAGGGGCAGGCAGATGGATAGGTGGGTAGGAGGGTGTTAGACGGGAGGACCAGTGGCAGGAGATGGAGGATGGAGGGATGGGCGGATTAATTGATGGGTTGGTAGATGGGTAAATGGGAGCACAGATGAGAGGGAGGCTGGCTGGGTGGTGGGTAGATGATAGGTAGATGGGTGTAGGAGGTGGGCAGAGGGTGGACGGCTGGGAGGGGGTGGATGATATGGAAGGATGAGCTTTAGCATCAGACAGACCAGGGTTCAAATTTGCCTCAACCCCTTGAGCAGGTCACAAATCCTCTGAGCTTGAATTTCTTCATCTGTAAAAGGGAAAATTCACTGATTTCCTGAGCATCTACTATGTGCTACCGAGCTTACACCTGACCTGAGAGGGAGTTACACCTCTCTTGAATCCCCACGAAAGGCTGTGAGGCAGACATTATTATCTTTATCTGATAGAAGAACAAACGGGCTCAACGGGGTTCAAGGAAGTGGCCCAACATCATTTATCTAGTGTTCACTTTAACTCAGACAACAGAGGTTTTCCATTGCATATAAAAACTGTGAGGTCTCCTATCATAAAAATATTATACTCTTTTTATCCAACACCTGGGAAATACAAAAAAAGAAAAAGCCACCCAGAGATAACCCCTGTTGGCATTTTGTAGTCATTTTCCTGTGCATGCTTTAGAGTGATTTGTTTAGTGACCATATTGTCAAAACAATTTTGCATCCTGGCTTTGGTATCACAAACATTTATCTGTGTTACTTTGTCTTTCATAAAGGCCGTTTTTGATGATGATATAAATTTTCCATCAAGTGTATGTACCAACATTTACTTAACCACTCCCCCAAGGTGAGGCATTTCAGTTGTTCTATATAGTTTCAATATTCCATATTTCAACATTCTGAGTTATGCTGCAATGAACATGTTTGTGGTCATATTTTATTGACTTTAGGGTCAATCCCCAAACGTGAGATTTCTAGGTCAAGGTTTAAGCCCATTTTCAGACTTCTTATGGTCCCTTGAAGGCCTGGTGTCTAACTCCAACCCTATTACCAGACTGCTCTGTGGTCCAGGACAAATTGCCTCTCTGGGCCGCACGTCCCAAATGTGGAAAGAAATGGACTAACCCAACACGTGGAGAAACATTGGTGAGGAATAACCAGCAAGAGGATTTCAACTGCCGAAGCTACACAGACAAAATCAGTTGAAACGTGGGCCACACCACCTGATGTGCTTTGTGGCCACACCTCACCCTGCACATGTGGTCTCCCTCAAACTTGTTTTCATGCTGATTTAACATACGGCCTCTGGTGAAAAAAAAAAAAAAAAAAAAAAAAAAAAATCCATGATTTGCTCCAGGTGGAAAGTATTAGTAATGGATTCCCTCAAAGCAGAAGAAAGGTCAACAGATGAGAGGCCAGAAACGCCAAGCCCTGCATCGTCTCTTTCCCCCCTCCTGAGGGTAGGCCCCAGAGTGTGACTACACCAGGAGGTCCCATAGCCGCCAGCACAGCTCCTTGGCCCAGAAGTGAACTCCTGACCAAGCATGGGCCAACCAGCATCCTTCCCCAGAAATCTGGGCTGGGGCTGGAGACTCAAGGAGATCTGAGCTCCAAGGTCACAGGAAGTAGGAGGGGAGTAAGCACGGTGGCCAACCAAAGTCATGGTGGAACTGAGATGCTGCTGGTAAACCCAAGACACTGGTTTGCAGGGAGGAGTGGGACAACAAGGTAGACAATCAGAAAGAACTAGAAACATCCCTCACACCCTTAGTCCCAGCTGTGCCTCACTTCCTGTCATGGGAGCCCGTGAGTCTGCTGCTTGTGCCTTTATACTACCCCACCCACCCCAACTCACCAACCTGCAGGGGTCCTGTTTCTGGAACCAGGAGTGCCCGAGTGCTCCTCAGCCAGACCACTGGGAGAGTTACGAGAGATGTTTTGGAATGCCAGATGCTCAGGTCGATGGATTGGGGGTGCAGGGAAGGTAAAGAATATTAGCGGGGCTTCCCTGGTGGCGCAGTGGTTGAGAGTCCGCCTGCCGATGCAGGGGACACGGGTTTGTGCCCTGGTCTGGGAAGATCCCACCTGCCGCGGAGCAGCTAGGCCCGTGAGCCATGGCCACTGAGCCTGCGCATCTGGAGCCTGTGCTCCGCAACGGGAGAGGCCACAACAGTGAGAGGCCCGCGTACCGCAAAAAAAAAAAAAAAAAAAAAGAATATTAGCAAATAAGTCTTTAAGCACTTGCTCCTGTACCCTTCCCTATAACCATCACCAAGGTGAAAAATTCAGGGCCCAGACAACAGGGACAAACAACCAGATCAATAAAAAGTTTATTTAATCATTTCCCCCCAGAATGTGCCCTTTTTGAGATGACCTGAACTGGAGAGGCATCAGGAAGTACTGCCCCTGGTCATGAATTCAAGTTCTAGGCTGCTATAAGCAGGGCATGCTGCACAGGAGTCCTCCCCAAAGTCCCATCAGCTTGCACTCCTATGCTTAGAGGTGGGCTTAAGAAATAACAAGAGGAAACAAAAAGACAACCTATGGACTGGGAGAAAATATTTGCAAACGATGCTACTGAAAGAGATTAATTTCCAAATTATACAAACAGTTCATAGAGCTTAATATCAAAAAAACAAAACACCCGATCAAAAAATGGGCAGAAGACCTAAACAGACATTTCTCCAAAGAAGACATACAGATGGCCAACAGGCACATGAAAAGATGCTCAATATTGCTAATATTAGAGAAATGCAAATCAAAACTACAACGAAGTATCACTTCACACCAGTTAGAACAGCCGTCATTAAAAAGTCTACAAATAATAAATGCTGGAGAGGGTGTGGAGAAAAAGGAACCTTCCTACACTGTTGGTGGGAATATAAATTGGTGTAGTCACTATGGAGAACAGTATGGAGGTTCCTTAAAAAACTAAAAATAGAGCTACCATATGATCCAGCAATCCCACTCCTCGGCATATATCCAGAGAAAGCTCTAATTCCAAGACACATGCACCCCAATGTTCATAGCAGCACTATTTACAATAGCCAAGACATGGAAGCAACCTAAATGTCCATCAACAGATGAATGGATAAAGATGTGGTATATACACACACACACACACACACACACACAATGGAATATTACTCAGCCATAAAAAGAATGAAATAATGCCATTTGCAACAACATGGATGGACCTAGAGATTATCATATTAAGTGAAGTCAGAAAAGACAGACAAATATCCTATCATATCACTTACATGTGGAATCTTAAAAAAATGATATAAATGAACTTATTTACAAAACAGAAATAGACTCACAGACAAATAGAGAACAAACTTATGGTTACCAAAGGGGAGAGCAAGGGGTAGGAGGAGAGATAAACAAGGATTTGGGGATTAACATATGCACACTACTACATATAAAATAGATAAACAACAGGACCTTCCATATTCAATATCCTGTGATAAACCATAATGGAAAAGAACGTGAAAAAGAATGTCTGTGTATATATATAGATATACATATAGACATAGATACAGATATAGATGGATGGATATAGATAGATGGATAACTGAATCGCTTTGCTATACAGTAGAAAATAACACATTGTAAATCAACTATATTGATACTTCAATTTTCTTTAATCGTTAAATTAAAAAAAAAAGAGGAGAGCTAAAGAAAATAGTCTCCCTATACCCAGACCCAGCTATGCTCCTGGATAAGGAAAGGCTTAGAGTTAGGGGCCAGATGCCTGGGAAGCAAAGGCAATAAGTGTTAGAGAAAGATTCTGGCTATAGAGCCTAGAAATACTCCTTTGCCCTTGGAGCCAAAGGGCAACCAAGCCTTCCATCGGGGGCGGGGGGGTTCTTCCTCTAGAAATCCCTCTGATGACTGCCGACTGGCCCTGTCCCCAAGGCAGCCAGCCCTGGGCCACCAGGGTGAAAACATCCAACGTTTCTGGAGGCTACTGCCTGCCCTGGATCCCAGCCCCGCAGGGTGCCAGGAGTAGGAGTCAGGCAGACTCCTGTCCCCTTCAATCGCTCTTCTACTCCTTGAATAGAGCTCCTTGTGCCAGCCTTTGGCTGTAGAATCTGGGTATTTAAAATTCATTAAAGCGCAGAAGTCCTTTTCTCCAGGACTCCTCTTAAAATATAAAGCCATGAAGAGCACTGGGCAGGGTGTCCAAAAGGGCTTCATTACTGGCCCTGTGGAGGTCGTTTCACCTCTCCAACCTTGACGTTTGTCAGCAGTAAAACCAGAGACACTGTCTGCCCTGCAGGGTCACAGGAGTCAGACAAGACAGCGTGCACAGGAGGACCAGCTCCACCGCAGGGCCCTTCACTCACCCACACGTCAGGGACACAAGGAACGTCTGCTGCAGGCTGTCCTGGATACTGTACGTGCTCAATCTCAGTTCAGCCTCAGGAGAGCCTAACAGTGCACAGGTAAGAAAAACTCCACCTGAGTTACACCATGAAAAACCCAGGACTATATGACGCTTGACTTCCTACTCCCCTGCGCTACCTCCCATTCCACTAGGGATCCTGGTTCCCCAGACACCGGCCAAGAAGGCAGCCACACTGGCCACACGGTATCACCACTCTCAGGTGGGGGCCCAGGGACATGCAGGGCGCTGATGCCCCTGATGAAAGGTATACTCAAGTGCTGGAGGGAGAGAGAGAGACCCCTGCAGAGCTGTCCTCTCCCCTTCAGCCCTACGAGCTGGTGGAGGTTATGGCGAAAGATGCTGGCCCCTCAAACTGTGAATAGAGCTGGAGGTGACTGCAAGCAAAAGCCGGGAGGTTTGTGGATTTAGATTCACACGATAGGCTCTTGGATATTTTTAAATAAATGAGGGATAGATGGAAACAACCTATGTGTCCATCAGCAGAAGAATGGATAAAGAAGATGTGAAATATATATATATATAATATATATATCATATATTTATGTATAATATATATTTATATATTGTATATATTATATAAAAATATATTATATATATAAACATATATATAAAATATACAGTGGAACATAATTCAGCCATGAGAAAGAAGGAAATCCTGCCATTTGTGACAACATGGGTGGACCCTGAAGGATTATGTTAAGTGAAATAAGCCAAAGACAAATACTGCATGGTATCACTTATATGAGGAATCTAAAAAAAGTCAAACTCATAGAAACAGACAGCAGAAAAGTGGTTGCCACAGGCTGTGGGATGGGGAAATAGAGAGGTTGGTAACAGAGTATAATCTAACATATAACATGATGACTATTGTTGATAACACATTCTTAATACAATTGAAATTTGCTAAGAGAGTAGAACTTAAATGTGCTCAAAAAGAAGAAGATAAATATGCGAGGTGATGGATATGTTAATGAACGTGGCAGGGGATCCTTTCACAATGTGTATGTATATCAAATCATCAGTGTACACTTTAAGTATATTTCAATTTTATTTGTCAATTATACCTTAGGAAAGCTGAAATTTAAAAACAAATTTTAATTTTTTTTTAAATAAAATAAATGAAGGAGGATCAAAGCAGTGCCCAGAGCTTAACAGCAACTAGGCACATGTTCCAAACCCTGGACGGTGAAGGGCATCAATGTGCTGAAGGGAAGGGAACCCAAGCAGGCAAATAATGCTGGGAGAGTGGGGGCCAAAGTTTGAAAGGCTAAGGGGGCTTAAGAGAAGGAAAAAGAAAAGTACAGAAGGAGATCAAGAGAAAAAATGTTCAGGATGAATTTTTGCAGAGAGGCAGAGCTGTGATAACTGCTGCAAGAGCCAGCTCCGAGAAAAGACAGGGCGGAGAAAACAGGAGCTGCTGGGGCCAAGTCAGGACAAAGCCAGCTGCCAGCACGGGACCAGTAACAGCATGGACCTTGTGGACCAGCCCTGGCCCACAGGTTAAAGGGATGTTAGGGTGGCTGCACCTGCTAGGAAGGGTCTTGTGCCTTCAGCAATCAAGGAAGAAAAGTAAGGCACTCACTGTGTGTGCCTGGCACCAAAGGACCAGCCTACCAGTTGTAGGAGGACTGACAGTATGAGCCCAAGGGTAGCAAAGACCAGCAGAAGGGATCATCACTGAGGGATCATCTCCATTTCTAGGGAGAGGCCTCCAGGCCAGGAGGAGGAAACAGGAAGAGACTGGAGAGACCATTTGGACAAATTGAAAATTAGAGCTCTGCCCTAAGGACAAAAACTGGAAGGCAGGATCAATGAGAAATTCTGGAGCTGCCTGCAGACCACTGGGCTTATCAAGAGGTGGCAATCATGACAGAGGTGGAAGGAACTAGCCATGTTTAATCAGAGGGGAGGAGATCAAGCTCCAGACCCCACAGGCACGCCTCTCAGCACTCAGGTAGCCCCATGGTGCTGACTCCCACCCAGCCCCCACCCTTCAGTCCTACCTGCACCACCCACTGCACCTCCAGACTCACCTGCACCTCCACCTAGGAGGTGTCCTATACTCTTCTTTAGGGGAGAACCGGCAGCCTCAGCATCTCACACCGTGCTTTGCTGGGCATGCAGAAGGTCCCAACCAATGTTTTTTCAGGTTGTTAATGACGACTAAACCTCCCAACTCAAAATTCAAAAACCTGACAGCCCTTCAAAAATTGAACAAGAGTACTGTACATGGTTGTTCTAGGTACTTACAGAAAGCAAAGCTAGAGAAATCATAAATTATTAGAAAGTAGATTTAGGGCTCAAAGTTAAGAAAATGTTTCTTTTATGCAGATCTGTCCAACAATGGAATTGGTTCCCCAAGGAGGTGGTGAACTCCCCATCACGAGAAGTAGCCAAGCAAAGATTAAAAGACCATACATACGCTAAGGAGCTGCAGAAGAGAGTCCTCAGGTAATCTCTAAGGTCCTGTCCTGCCCAAGATCCCACAAAATGAAATGTACAGGAGAACAATTACAGACATATCTCGTAAATCATGGAGCAGCAGAATTGGCCACTACCTTTTAAACTTGAAAGAAGTACATTTACAGCAAATACAAGTATGACTTTATGCCATGGTTAATAAGCTCACAGACCTCATTACTCTGAGTTGAAAACAGAAACAGATCCAAGAAGGGCTTATGTGAATGAATATTCCCCCCAAGGCGGGTTACCAAAGGCAGCGAGAGATGCATGAGTACGGTCCTCTCCATAAAGTCTGCCATCATGGCTGACAAGCTTGCCCACCCCGAGGACATTCCCATACCACACTGTCAGGGGCAGCACACAGAATTGGATAGACTGCCAATTTTGTCAAGTGCTTGCCATGAAGAAAGGCCCCGCAAAGCACCTTCCTACAGTAAGCCGGCCTTTGATGCCCTGAACAATGCCTGCCAGGTGAGGAGCACAGGTGTCATGGTCATGGAGAGTCCAGGCCCCACTGACCACACACTGCCCCCTCAACCAGGTGAGAGATAAGACCACAGAGAGAGCTTTCTTCCATGAAGCGTCACTCACAGCCTCGACAGAGCCTGGTTATTCTGGAACAGCAGTTCTGGTAATGCGTACAGCTGGTTCCGGTTGAGTCGTCTAAAAAAGAGAAGAGAGGAGGAGTTGGAGCTGGCCGGGGAATCCAAGGGACTTTTCAGAAAGCACTGGATTCAGAGTCAGAGGGCCCAGGGCTCAAATCCTAACATGTCACTGTATAACCCCAGAGAATCCCCTTCCCGGAGCCTCCGTTTCTTCATCTATATAAAGTGGGAATTCCGCCATCCAACCCTTGGGGAGGACAAGAACATCTCTGAAAGCCCCTCAACCAAGGACCTGACATGGAGTGGGCAGTCAGTAAACAGAGCTCTTTCCTTCTGTTACGCCCTCCCATACCCATCATCATCATCACTTTATATTTGCAAGGCCCCGTGTAATTAATCAGGCACTGATTCAAATATTATCTCAGTTTGTGAGCTGGACACCTGACTACCCTTGAAAAGTGAGATACACCCTAATGGGATAGGACTGGCCACAGGGCTCTGATTCTTTATTGCTTTCATCCACATTTGGCTCAGTGGTGACTCAACTTTTTTACTGTCTGCTTTAGGTCTTTTTTCAGAATGAAAATACCTTTATTGATTTTTTTTATTTATGAAAATGCATGCTTAATATTTTTAAAAGCCTCAAATAATAGAAGAAAAAGCATTCGGCCACCTGCATTTTCCTCACACAACAATTTGTGGATGTCTTTCCATGCCAAACAACAGAGGATGACACTTTTAAACATTTTATTTTTAGTATGTCCATCATTTTTTTTAATTTTTAAAAATTTTTTATTGGAGTATAATTGCTTTACAATGTTGTGTTAGTTTCTGCGGTACAATGAAGTGAATCAGCTATATGTATACCTATATCTCCTCCCTCTTGGACCTCACTGCCCCCCACGTCCCACCCCTCTAGGTCGTCACAGAGCACTGAGCTGAGTTCCCTGTGCTATACCACAGGTTCCCACTAGCTATCTATTTTACACCAGATGGTGTATTTATGTCAAACCTAATCTCCCAATTCATGCCACCCTCCCAGTTCCTCTATTGGTGGACAGACAACTATTCAGTATTATAGACACAGGCAGGAGTGAGAAGTCTGGTTCTGGAATGTGGCCTGAAAAGACAACGCAGAAAGGACTCAGACTTGTCCCAGGAAGGCAGTGAAGTTTAACCAGACTCATCTTGTCACCTTAGGCAACCAATTCTCTGACACTGAAGTGTAGCACTCCAGCCCAACTGGGGTGGGGGGCAGTGACACCTATAAAGTATGGAACCTTGGTAATCACACTGTGTCTACGGACCACGTGCAGGGACATCACCAGGGAGGTGGTAAGAGCTGCACTATCCCAGGCTACCCCAGAGCTGTTGACTCAGGATCTGCATCTCAACCAGGTCCCCAAGTGATCTGGGTGCACGTCAAGGCTGGAGAAGCACTAGTGTAAAATGCAGCCCCTGCCCTCCAGTCTACCGTATACATTTTTTTTTAATTTTTATTTATTTTATTTTTGGCTGTGTTGGGTCTTCATTGCTGTGCGCAGGCTTCTCATTGTGGTGGCTTCTCTTGTTGTGGAGCATGGGCTCTAAGCACGCAGGCTTCAGTAGTTGTGACACATGGGCTCAGTAGTTGTGGCTTGTGGGCTCTAGAACGTAGGCTCAGTAGTTGTGGTGCACGGGCTTAGCTGCTCCGCGGCATGTGGGATCTTCCTGGACCAGGGCTCGAAACCGTGTCCCCTGCACTGGCAGGCAGATTCTTAACCACTGCACCACCAGGGAAGTCCCTCTGGTCCACTCTTGTGTCACAGAGCCCACCACAGTGTCTGGCACATAGTAGGCGTGCAACACATTTATTTGCCAAATGAATACATGACATTAGCTGAGCTCAGCTAGAGGCACAAGAGAGGTTTGGGTAAAGCTTTGGGGGGTCTAAGAAGATGTCCCCACATACGGGGGCTGTCAGAGGGCTATCTTTTTTTTTTAAATAAGCTGATCTTTAGATATGTAACCAATTTTCTTTCTTTTTTAAAATATTTTATTTATTTATTTATTTGCTTACTTATTTTGGCTGTGCCAGGTCTTAATTGCAGCATGCGGGATCTTTAGTTGCAGCATTCAGACTCCTCAGCTGTGGCATGCAAACTCTTAGTTGCGGCATGCATGCAGGATCTAGTTCCCCGACCAGGGATTGAACCTAGGCCACCTGCATTGGGAGCGTGGAGTCTTACCCACTGGGCCACCAGGGAAGTCACCATCAGAGGGCTATCTTTGATGAGAAGGTGAGGTTTTGAAAGTAAAACTGGCAAAGTAGATTGGGAGCAGATCCTGTCTGGCCTTGAGGGCCAGGCTAAGGGGTCTGAATTTTTTAAAAAACTTTATTCTATAAATTTATTTATGGCTACGTTGGGTCTTCACTGCTGTGCACAGGCTTTCTCTAGTTGTGGTGAATGGGGGCTACTCTTTGCTGTAGTGTGTGGGCTTCTCATCGCGGTGGCTTCTCTTGCTGTGGAGCACAGGCTCTAGGCACACGGGCTTCAGTAGTTGTGGCACACAGGCTCAGTAGTTGTGGCACACGGGCTTAGCTGCTCCGCGGCATGTGGGGTCTTCCTGGACCGGGCTCGAATTCGTGTCCCCTGCACTGGCAGGAGGATTCTTAACCACTGTGCCACCAGGGAAGCCCTACCATACACTTTGAATTTCTCACAACCATCTCCTTTAACAGTTCTAGAGGATGATAAACCAACTGGAAAAAAGCTTTCTTTTGCTGGGAGGAAGGAAGAAATATAATTCGATGTAGCCAGTAGTAACTGGTCTGTGGTTACCTCCTAGGAGGTCACTTTTCATCTGATATGTGAGAAAGGTACCATTTTCTAACACGGTACAATTAGGGTTGCAATTTTAGACAAGCTGTGAGAAGTTTACTCTAAAGGGCAGGCTCCTAGGGAAACACATCACTGCCTCGGAAAAAAAGGGACCACCAATGTAATCTTAAAGCAACAGGAGTAGACATCAGATCGCTCCAAGTTCCTTAACCTCGTCTAATAAATTAATCCTGTATTTACACTGCCTGGAAATCACTGGGTTTTGTTTTGTTTTGTTTTCCCCCAAGACCTTCTCATTTTTCTGGCTTTAATTTCTGAAAAACACTTAAGAGGAAAAGGCTAGTTTAAATAGCTAGTTTAAAGTAGAAAATCAAAGGAGGGACCCAGTGTGGTGAGGGACCTTCAGGAAGCTAAGAATAACAACAATAGTAGTGAGTCCCAACTAGCCTTACCTTACTCTGTGCCAGGCACCAGAATAAACGCGTTACAGGCATTACCTCACCATCAGAGGGAAAGCAGAATGAAAAGGTGCGTTTCTCTCTCTTGAGTACAAAGCATCACGGTCATGCACATACCCTCCCGTCTCCTCCCAGAAACAACCCCAGGGGGACGGTCTGACCACCACCATCTCACCACGTGGCTGGGCTCTCAGTTCTCAGAATATGTTTGTAGACTTCGTTGAGCTGTCTCTTTGATAGCTGAGGGGACTGGGATGCCCAGAGATGAGTGGCTCACCCAAGTCACCACCGAGTGGGAGAGGTGGGTTCTGAAGCCTGCCTTTCCCCATCTCCCACCTCGGCAGCCTCCACGTTACACGGTCACCCTCAGCCGGCCCAGGGTGACCGAGCGCCCCACCCCCCAACATCAGACAACCGATGCCTGTGACCCACCAATCCTCACGGCCGGCAGCACCGCACACTTCTGCTTCTGCTCTCGAGTCTGTAACTGCGCACAAGAACCAATCATGTCTGTTCCCAAGCTGTTTATGCCAGAGGTACTTATAATTATATAATTGAACTGACAATTACCTAAATGAACGAAATATCAATACTAGCATGAAAAGAGAGAGTCATCTCTACAAAAACTGGTTGAATGCCTTGGTAAGAGTCAATAAAAGGAAAGTTGTTAATTAAAGAGTTGTGGAATTAAGTAAAAGACTGGGCGGCAGGGGGCGAGCAGGGGAGTCATAAAAGAAATTCAGAATTCTCCTGCCAGATTGCTTCCAAGGGCCTTCCAAGAATCTCATTCCACCTTAAAGAAACCAAAACCAAAAATCGTAAGCAGGGTATATGTGTGTGGTTTAGGCGAGGAAAATAATACAGAACTCCAATCAGCATCTCACACTAAAAAGTAAGACCTTGGCCAAAAAAAAAAAATAAACAAAAACGGGGGCGGGGAGGGTCAGTAAATGCACATTATATATTTTAACATAAAATGAAATGTTTAGAGTATGTATGGGTTTTATGACTCCCCACTTTATCCAACTTTTATGATTAACTGATCCACCATTGGTCTCTGACAAGTCAGAGGAGAGGGCCATCCACGGCCAGCACTGGACGTCCCCAGGGACAGAGCAATCACACACCCCAGTAACTGCCCACCACGCAGTTGCTGGTGACCCACCCCGGAAGAAAGGAACTGGAAAAGGACAGAAGGGACAAAGTCTGCAGTGACACATTATGACTCAAAAAGAAGCACCATGCCCAGCCTTGGGTGGCAGCAGCAGATGTGACATGGGCCACCAGTCATGTCTAGACTCCTTCCCACCTTTCCTCCTTCCCCAGGGCATGGCAGCCCCGGAGCTGGAGCCAGAATGGGTTAGGACCAAATCATCCCCTCATAACCAGGTCATGAACGCATATTTTGTTCTGAGCATTTTAAAGAAAACTAACACAGGATGAATTATCTGTTCTAGCTTTGGGCTCCTTACGGCTCCATTTTAGGCCTGGATGAGGAAAAGTTCAACTTGGTTTTTCTCCAGGCAGCAGGAAGGCAACCATATTCTTTCCAGTTATTTAATACCTTATTTATTTAATACCTTATTTTCTTTGAAGTAAAAGAGAAAAGTAAGGTATTAGGTTACAGCCATTAAGAGCTCGGGCTCTGGAGGCAAAATGATCCGGGTTCTAACCCCTGTTTCTGCACTTAACCATTTAATAATCATCTCATAAAGCAAGTGCCTTAACTTCTGTGCACCTCCGCTTCTCTGTGGTATCTGTAAGATACCACTGACCACAGTGTTGTTTTAAGGATTAAATGAGATATTAGAGGACAAAGCACTTATCTTGGTGCCTGGCATAGAGTAAGGCAATCAATAATAGCTATAATTATCATCATAAACTCATTGGAAAAAAATCCACAAAAAAAGAAAAGCCTAAAGAATAAAGTTAACTGTTATCCCACCACTCCAGGTGATGAGAGCTAATAGTCTCATTTATTTTCTTCCTCCTGTATTCTGTACATATACAAGTTGATTTTATTTACACAAATGTAAATGTGTAAATAAAATCCTGCCTTTCATTTATTAAAATCCTGCCTAGTATAAAGGTACTTCCTGCCTTTTCCACTTAATGTGATATTGTAGACATATTCCTATGGCCTTAATAGTTCTTCAGAAATGTGATTTTATATCTTATATCTCCACCAGAATGGGTGTTTCCAATTTTTTTGTTGTAGTTAAACAATGTGCAATGAAGATCCTGATATATAAATTTTTAGCCATGTCTCTGATTATTTCCTTAAAATCAAATGGACTTTCTGGTTCAAAAGGCAGGAACTTTAGAACTCTTGACACCTACAGCCAAACCAAAGCAGAAAAATGAGGCCGGTGACCACGATGAATGTGAGTGGCCATCACCTACCTCACCCATACTGCCTTCTTTTTTTTTTTTCATTATTGCCAATCTGAAATCTGGTAAAAACTGATCAAGACCTATTTTAAAACTCAAAAGCCCCCTAAGGAACAAATGATGCAAATCAGAAAACAACACCTTCAGTTCTGTGTTGTGGCCTCAAGCACCCAAGACACTGCTCCTAAGGGCTTCCCTGCGGTTGGTCCCCCCGGCACACTAGTGCTTCCTTTAAAGCCTCACAAATCAATAACAGTGGTTATGCCTGGAGTATAAGATCATAGGAATAAATTTCACTTCCTCTGTACTGTGTGGATTTTGTGCCATGATGCGTTCTCAGGGAAAAACAACAAGGATAGCCTGTGTTTAGAATATGCAGTGAGGACACCTCCAGCTGTCTCTGCCATCATCTCACGATGACGCTGCGACCCCTTCCACGGCTACAGCTGCCCCTGGCCCCCATTAGCAGGCGGGAGGCAGGCTGGGCATGCAGTCCTGTCCCTGAGCACCCCCTCCTGCCACCAGGCTCAGCCTCTCGAGTCCACGCGGCGCCAGTCCCCACCGCCCTCCTGAGCCTGTGCCCACAGATACTCACAGCCGCTCCAGTTCCTTCATGTCGTCGAAAGCCCCGCGTTCCACCACTCCAATCTGGTTCTCCATCAGCTGCCTGGGGAAGGAAAGAGACAAGAACAGCTCCGGGACGGTGGACGAGGACTCCTAGAGACAGCTGGCACAAGGGAGTGAAACAGGAGCAATGCCCACGACGCACACAATCCGAGCCCTGGCCTGAGCCAACAAAACTTCCTCACAGCTTTGCAAGTTCCCGACACAGGCTCTTCAACACACCCAGCTCCAGCAGCCAGATGTGCTTCCGGCCCTACCCATGCTAACCCTCTGAAGCTGCCTGCATGGCAGAAGGCCACAGGCCACCAGAGCACCAGGCCATCGCTCCAAAGGCATGCTCGGGGAAGCCCGCACCCAGGCAGTGGGGGCTGGCTCTGTGCTGCTGGCGCATGTGCCCTTCTCCGGCCCAGAGCGTGCATGTCCCGGGGAGCAGAGCAGGGGAGATCGGCCAGTAGCGGGGGGAGAGGAGCATGTACCAACTGGGTCCAGCCCACACGTGCGGCAAACACACTCTGCAGTTGGCAGACAACACCCCCGCTGCCTGCTCCCCTGCTCCGCCTGGCCACATCTGCTGCCTACTGAACCACCTGGCTCTGGGGGACTCTGCCCCTCCTTACCACCAACGCGCCCTGAAACCCAGAACCTCCAGCTGGCAGGGCAGCACTCTTCACCGTCAGATCACTTGCTGCGTGGTAATTTTTGAGCTCATCAAGTATGTCTTTCTCCCGTGTTTTCCCCTCCCTACTCTCAAGCAGGTGGCTTATGTGCTCCTGCAAGCGCCTCAAATGAAGTTTGGGGCTGGGCAGGGGGCAGAAGCTGCCACCAGACACTTCTCTTCCTCTGCTTTGTTTCCAAAAACGCTGTGCTGTTAAGGAGCTTATGCTGGGTGGTGTGCGGGGAGGTGGGGGGAAGGGTAACACCAGGCAGGAGGGAGGGCTTCCCCAGACTCCGAAGAGATTCCTCAGCCTGGGAAGGGTTCCGAAGTCAGTGATTCTGGAGACACAGAGACCCCTTCCCCAGAGCCTGACAGTTACAATCCCAGAAAGGATCGACCACAGGGTCACCAGCTCCTCCAAAGACCTTCCGAGCTGCAAAGTCCATAGTTCTGAAAGAACTGAGGCCCCAGGACCCCTGCATTACCCTGGGAGTAGGGAATGAGGGACCCAATGACTGTCTGCTAATGAATTTCCTGCCAGCCAGGTGGGATGTGGGCTCAAAGTCGAAACTGATGCAGAGAAAATTTTAAAATGCCCTTCCCTGCACACCTGAGTTTGTGGGCTGAGACACCCTCACATCAGAATGCACGCATGTAGGGGTGTCTCTGCACCCCAAGATCAACAGAGCAGGAGCGGGTGAAGGGATCCACCCCTTCCCCTTGCTCCTCAGCCCTGCACAGCCTGACAAGGCAGGTGCCTTCGCTGGTTGGTGGCCACCCCGACAAAGTCATGCCTGCCACCTCCAATGTCGGCCACTATCAGGCACCTGAGGGGAGTCACCTCTGTCCTCAACGGCTCCCAGTCACTTCCTCCTCAAGTCAGGGGGTCTGTGGCCTTGCTGGGAAGTCTTTCTGGGGCACAAGTTCAAAAGAGCTGTGGAGACTGTTATAGACTGAATTGGGTCATCCCCCCCGCCCCAAAATTCATACACTGAAGTTCTTACCCCCAATGTGACAGTGTTCGGAGATAAGGTATGTAATTAAGGCTAAATGAGGTCGTAAGGATGGGGCCCTAATCTGATAGGACTGGTGTCCCGGTAAGAAGAAGAGACAGCAGAGATCTCTCTGTGTGCACACAGAGGAAAGGCCACGTGAGGATGCAGCGAGAAGGTGCCCAGAACAGAGGCCTCCCACAGACCAACCCTTACGGCACCTCGATCTTAGACTCCCAGCCTCCAGAACTGGGAGAAAATTAATTTCTGTTGTTTCAGCCACCCAGTCGCTGGTCTTTTGTTACGGCAGCCTGAGCAGGCCTGGTCTTCCTTCACCCCAGAAGCCAGCCAATGGACAAGGCAGCCCCATCTTCCCAGGTCCTGCCAGGAAGTGACTACTGGTGCCCACTCCACGCCCAATTTTCTCAGCCATATGGGAGACAGTGGCCACTCTGGGTCAGGACTTGGCACACCTCCACCCACCCGCTCACGGCATCCCAAGACTGACTGCGCAGGGGAGGGGCCCAGCTGGCCTACAACCCTACGACCCACAACCAGGGCTCTGCCGTGAGACCGCCACTGAGGGGAGGGGGCAGGAGAAAGGTTATAAACTGCAGCAGCATGCCATACTCACAGCACCCGCAGCTGCTTGAGTCCCGCAAAGTCATTCTTATGGATCCGAGTGATTTTGTTGCCGTTGAGTTCCCTGGGGGAGAAAAGGAGAGAAGGAGATGGTGAGCTGCCCAGGTTGCCCCCAGGCCAGGGCTCCACTCCGAGCTCCCTCTCCACGTGGCTTAAGTCAACCATCTCGCCAACGGGGCTGGGTGCTTCCCAGCCAAGCCCCGGGACCCCCAAGTCTGTGTCGTCCTAACAAGCCGGGACCTCTTTGCAGCAGATGTTTGACCAACAGGAACGCACAGGGCACGGACTCACTGCTGGGAGTGCTGTGGAACCCCAAAACGCAGCTTTTGCCCTGAAAGGGCTCAGTCTCGTTGGAGAGACAAGACATTCACACAGGAAAGAATTTAGAAACTAGCCAATTAGAGAGGCTCTTCAGGTAGAATCCTTGCTGAGCCTCAGTTTCCTCATCTATAAAATAGGGATAATAACTGTCTACCTCATAGGAGTAACATGAGGCATAAACAAGCAAAGAGCATGGCCTGCACCTAGAAAGGGGCCCCTTGGGGATACCAATGCCATCATCTGGTGGCACTGGTTCCCACAAGCTGTCCAGATTCCGAGCAGGAGAGCGCAGGGAGGGCCATGCCATTTAAGGGGACTGAGGAAGTGGGACTCAAGCTGAGGTCCAAAAGACAAGGCAGATCTGTAGCAAGAGGGATGGAACGGACACTCCAGGGAAGGAGAAAAGCCGGAGTATCTGGAGGGCTGGGAGCCGTGGGAAGCAGGGTTGGGGGAAGGTGGGTCGAAGCCAGAGGGCCTGAGAAAGGAACCAGAGGAAAGACAGAGAGCCAGTGAGGCCTCCGGGCAGGAGCTGCCATGAGGCCAGTCCTGCAGCGGGGACAGGAAGGCAGGGCCCAGGAAGGGAGGCCGAGCCCCGCAGTGACTCACACCACCAGGGCCTCCAGCCCTTGCTCCCTCCCAAGACCACGTGCTCCTCTCTCAGCCCTTCCAGTCATGCCCTGGGCACCTTGGACATGGACCCCACCTCCCACCCCCTCCCACCCAGCCTCTGCTGGCCACTCCTCTTCACAGGGAGCTGGCCCAGCCTTGGAAAGGCAGGCCACTCCAGGGGTCAGGCACCCCACTCCCCAGAAAGTTCTTCCACTGAGCCACACACAGCGGAATCTCACTCAGGCCCAGCTCCAAACCCAGCTGTCACCTCCACATCTCACCTGGCTTCCTGTGCAGCACCGTGTCCACAGCCACCCTGCCCCCTCCTCTTCCTCACCATCATCGCGACCCCCATACGCTTAGCAATAACTTAACTGATCTCGCGCGCACACATCCACGCGCACAGACACTCACACGCTCTACCTGCGGCCCAGTCTCCTCATTTACCAACTCTGGTCAAAGGTTCCAGGTGTTTCCGCCATCCCAACCCAAGTCCAAGCTACTCTGAAAAACCGCAAGTTCCCTTTCCTAAAAGAGTTTCAGAAGTGTGATGTTCTAGAGCTGCTTCCACTAAGAACAAAATGTTATTGGTTTCCACACACTCTGGGAACTGGGCTTTGCATACATCCTTACAAGATGCTGGAAGGTAGTTATCGCGCCCATCTTACAGATGAGGAAAAAATGTCTCAAAGAGGTCTTCCCGAGGTCACCACCTGGTAAAGGACAGAGCAGGGATCTGGACCCGTAGCCGTGTGATCCTAGGGCCCAGGCTTCTTCCACCAGGACAGGCTCTCTCCCCAAGTTGACAAGCTGATAATTTATTCAATTCATCACTCTCTCTGTCCTTCCCCTGGGCCTGGCTCCTGATCCTTTGGAGCAGCTGGAAAAACTCATTCCCTGTTCCTCAGCTCTTTTCTAACAGGATCTCTCTGAGGGGTTTGAGGTCTCTCCAAGGTAACGGGGCCATTGGTGAGAGCACCAGACTGAGCCCCTTCCCGCCCTAAATGCTGGGAGGATGTCTTCTCCACGTGAGATGGGCTCTTTTCAATGTAAAGGCCTTTTTTGTTGAATGAAATATTCTTCCCCGAAACGGCCACCTCTGAGCCTCTCTTTGCTGCTCCCCCTGCCACACGACCTCACTTCAAACAAGGAGAATGTCATCTCAAAGCTCTGAAGACTGGTTCCCTCCACAAGCAGGCGGTTCCCTCTGGGCTATCCAGCTCAAACTTTCATCCCTGAACCCAAAACCACAAGGAATTTGGGGTGTTTTTATGGGGTTTTTAAAAAAGATTTATTATTTGTTTATTTTATTCATTTTTGGCTGTGTCAGGTCTTAGTTGCAGCAGGCGGGATCTTTCGTCGCAGTGCACAGGCTTCTCTCGAGTTGTGGCGTGGGGGTTTTCTCTTCTCTAGTTGTGGCCCGCAGGTTGCAGAGCACATGGGCTCTGTAGTTTGCAGCACGTGGCTCTCTCGTTGAGGTGCGCGAGCTCAGTAGGGGTGGCACGACAGCTCAGTTGCCCCACGGCACGTGGGATCCTAGTTCCCCAACCAGGGATCGAATCCGCGTCCCCTGCACTGGAAGGCAGATTCTTAACCACTGGACCACCAGGGAAGTCCCGGTTTTATGTTTTTGATTATAATATATGTCATCATTGATTATAAAAGCAAAAATATTAAACTTAAGTGGACGTCGACAGAGCCACGGTTAGTTAAATTTCAGTACATCTGTGAAACTGAATGCCATGCAGCCATTTAAAACAGTACAGATCCCTTTGTATTGACAAGGGAAGATGTCCCTGATACAGCCCCTGGGAAAAGGGTTTCAAGACAGCTTGTATGCCCCGAGCCCACTTATGTAAAAACTCACAGGCATATCAGTAGAGGTCTATGCATAGAACCAGTTCGCTGGGGGCTGTTCGCTGCATGTGAGTGCCTGTAACCACTGAGTGCTGGGCCTTAAGGGGACTTCAGCTTCCTTTTCATACTTTTCTGCATTGTTTGAAATTTTTTAAGAGACATCTCTATTTTTAAAGTCAACAAAATAGGCAAGTTATTGTGCTGAAAAATACGAGTAACATATGTACATTATTGAATTTTTTCAATTACCTTAAGAATAAAGAAAAATCACACATTAGCTCATCACCCAGAAAGAATGCCTTGTTAATATTCTGGAATATTTTCTCTCAAACCTGTTACCTTTGGATGTAAGTTTTATCGAGTGGAGATAATATGACAAATATTTACTGAAGACTTGCTATTTGCAAAGCATTTTGCAAGGTTCTGAAGATACAAGAGTGAATGAGACATAAATGGTGTGCCCGCCTTCTGCAATGTCATTCCCTGCTCGTTCTCCATTTACGATTTTGATTGGTATAAAGGATCCCTTCCGTTGGATATATCAAGTTACTGGGCATGCCCTGATTCTCTGTCACTGGAACATCTGAGCTGTTTTGGTATTGTTCGATTATAAATAATACCGCATAAAGCTTGGTGGGCATTTGGGAGGAATATGTTCCTAGAAACGGAATTAGTCAAAGGTCATGAGAAATCTTGAATTTTACAATCATTCACTCACTCCTTCTCATGGCAACCATGGTTCATCAGGCAACTGACTACAATAATTATTCAATTCACAGACGGCAAAACTGAGGCAAAGACAGACGTCAAGACTTGTCTGAACAAGGCAGGGCCCAAATGGAACTCAGGAATCCCTGAGGATGGAATTCCCATAAGGTGGGCAGGGTGGGGTGGGGAGTTCGCAGGGAGTACTGATGACATGCTCATCTACCTGCCTCTCTTCTCACCTTTGGCACCAGGCTCCACTGGGCAGACTCTGGGGCGCATTCCTTAGCCATCAGTGGATTCCAACCCCTCCCCCTCACCTCCTGCACCCCACTCCACCTCCACTCAAGAAAAGACCTGGGACAGGCAGGCACAGGAGGACAATGGTACAGACAGCAGAGCAAACACAGCCCCCCTCTCGGGAGGCCCTGCTGGTGGCTTCCAGGCAAGAATGTCGATGGAAGCCCAAGCTCCCCCAGACCCCAGCCTCCCCATCAGCTTTGGTCTGTAACCTGGAGCTAAGCTAAGCGCCTCCTCTCAGGGGACAGCCCTCGAGAAGGCAGCCTGTGAAGCAGAGGCAGCTCTCATCGGGTTCGCAGGTCTGGGGCTGCAGCTTAAGGAGTCATTAGCGCCACTTAGGCTGAGAGAATGGCCTCCACGGTCCCCTCCCTCTCCCCTCAGCCGGGCAGCCCAACAGGATCGAGTTTCCAACCTCGAGGTGGCCCGGCCACCTCCCCTGGAACCCTCAGCACAGGCTGCTGGAATGAGGCGAGGAGGTCATTTTTCTCCGGTGCCTGATTCCTCCAACAGGTGCTCCTTGAGTGTCGCCATGGAGACCCCTCCCCAGCAAGCCGCCTGGGAAAACCAGAGAAGCTGCTGTGACCTTCAGACCTGTGCAGCCAGAGCAGGCAAGTGGGGTGGGCCCTCTGGGGCAATTCCCGTCCTCGCTTCTCAGGAAGAAGCCAGGATCCAGAGCTACCCTGGGGTCCCTGAGGTTCTGGCCACCAGGGCCCACATCCACCACTTCTCTTTATTGGGCGCCTCTGTGTGCAGGCTCTGAGCCCAACTCCAAGCATGTTTCATCTCATTTCACCTGCACAGTAGCCTACGAGATGAGTCAAGTTCTCTCCATCTTGCTGATGAGGAAACTGAGGCAGAGATTGGTGAAGCAATTTGCCCAGTGCCACCCAGCTCATAAGTGGTGGGGCCAAGACCAAATCCCACTCAGGCCAACGTGAATCCAGGTTCTTTCCCCTTCATCATGATGCCTCGTGTTGCTGGATTCCGTCGAGGCCACCCCTCACCCTGAGCAATCATGCCTTGGACAGAGCCGAGGAACAACTTAGACAGACATCCTGGGGCCCTATAATAAGACCGTGTGCTCTGCCCAAACAACAACATCAGGGCAGCTTCCCAGCCAGCCGAGCTTGGGCTTTAGAGCCAGACTATCTGGCTTCAAATTCCTACTCTACGATCACTAGCTGTGTGACCCTGGGCACAAAGTTTAACTTCTCTGCGCCTCAGTTTCCCCATTTGTAAAACGAAGATAATGATAACACCCACCTCTTAGAGATGTGGTGAGGTTTAAATGACTTAACTATTTCTAAAGCACCAAGAGCAGTGCCTGGCATACATAAATGCTCTCTATATCAATATTCCCTGCTGCAATTATTTTTACTACTACTATTGTTGCTGTTGTTTTGTTTCCCTCAAGGACCATGGCACCACTAGAAGGGTGGTGCCCCAGGCTCAGCTCAGGCTGGTGCTGGGCTGGCTGTGCTATGCTGAGCAGGGAGGAGCTGGCTGCTCCTGCCCTGCAGGCCCCAGGATGCTGAGGCCCAGGGAAGATGCCCTGAGACGGTTCTCTCTCTTCCAAAAGTGATGGCTCTGCATCCATCCTTCTCCCCAGGAGGAAATACACTCCAGTGGCAAATGGCCCTGACTCCCATCCGTTCCTATGTGGTCCTAACCTGAAAAAAAAAACCTCGGTGGTGAAAGATTTGGGAGAAAATCCTCTGAAGCAAAATTACTGAGGGAAAAACAAAAACACACCAGGATTTCTCGAATCCTCTCGGGAAACAAGAATCTGATCCCCGCATCTGGGTGTTTGTGATAAACCGACAGAAACCACTGGATGTCCTAAAGCTGTAGGAATAGACACCCTGGGCCCCTCTTGGGGCGCTCTGGGGGCTGCACGCCCTTCACAAGCATTTCTCACGGTTGGGTGGGAAGGCAACCGCTCCTGGTGCTGGCTCCTCCCCAAGGGCCCAAACCTGCAATGGTGATGGGGAGGCTCAGCTGCCCTCTAAATTCCCTTCCTGCCAGGTCTCCAAAACATAAACACGCACGCTCTGACTGTGAAGGAGACTGGCCTCCGAGCTGGGGAACTGTATTCCTCAGCGCTGTCCTTTGAAATCTTACCCTGGCCAAATCCACAGCACTCAGTGTCTGCAAAGTCAGACAGGAGAACCAAGGGAATGAAGAATGTCCCTACCCAGCTGCCGCCCAACAGAGGTAGACGGGCCCACACCCCAACCTGCAGGTGGACTGGCTGCATGGAGCGCCCAGAGCCACCTAACCGGGCTCCCCACCTTCCCTCTGGCTCCCCTCCAATCTGTTCTCCAGGCCACAGCCAGAGTGATCTTTTCAAGATGCAAATCTGATCGTGTCACTCCCCACTTAAGCCCTTCAATGAACCCCCATCACTCTTGGAATCAAGACAAAACTCTCCTTAACACCGACCACAAACCCCATGTGGCCTGCCCCACTCTCCCTGTTCTGATTTGCTCCCTCTGGTGGCAGGGCCTTTGGACTTGCCATTCCCTCTGCCTGCACTGCTCCCTCCTTCCACTTTGCCTAACTCACTCCAACTTTTCCTTCCAATTGGTCCAACCTCCCTATCACAGGCCCACAGGGCACTCTAACCCTCTCCTCTGCAGCACAAATCAGGGGCAATTTTGTATGGATTTGGGACCTTCCTTGACTGATATCTCTACCCCTCCCCATGTATAAGCTCCTTGAGGACACGGACTGTGCCAGTTTTTTCTCATTATTGTATCTCCAGGGCCTAACGTAGTACCTGGCACCTGTTACCTGATAGATGTTTTAGTAAGTATTTCTTGAATGCAAGAATAAATTTGCATTCAAACTGACATATTCTAAATAGCACTGGGTTGGGTGAGTTTTCCATGTTTCCCTGCTCCCTGACTCAAAAAAAAAAAAACCCACACTCACTAAGAAATGCTCTCCCCAAATGGACATCAGCCAAGGAAAGCTTCACACAGAGAGGACGCTGCTGTTTTACCAACAACCATTCCATAGCCCACAGGTTAAAAGACTGATTTTTCCTCAGTTCCCTTGTTAGGAAAATACCAGCCCCTAGGGCTTCAGCCACCCTGCTCCTCCACTTTCAACAACCAGCTCTTCTGCCTCAGGGCCTTTGCCAGGGCTGGCTGGGCTCTGATCCAGAGCCCACAGAGTAAACCACAGCTGGCTTACTCCCAACATCCTTCAGGCCTCAGTTTAAATGTCCCCTCCTCTAAACCACCCTCCCCACAGGTGTTCACTCAGCTCCTCCTCCAGAGCTGGCATTTTGATTTGTGCATTTAATATGAGGTCCTTTGGGGACTTCCCTGGTGGCGCAGTGGTTAAGAATCCGCCTGCCAATGCAGGGCACACGGGTTTGAGCTCTGGTCCAGGAAGATCCCACATGTCCCAGAGCAACTAAGCCCGTGCTCCCCAAAATGGGAAATCCATGCACCACAACAAAGAGCAGCCCCCGCTCACCACAACTAGAGGAAGCCCATGGGCAGCAACGAAGACCCAATGCAGCCAAAAATAAATAAATAAATAAATTTTTAAAAAAAATTACAAAATAAAAAAGTATATATGACTGGCCTTAAAGGCCAGTCTTCCCTGCCAGGCTGTGAGAGGCAGAGGCCACATCTGTAAGCCAGCACCTGTGGGGGGGTGCCTGGCACACAGTAGGTGTCTGATGAATGAATGAATGAAGCCAAGCCTTATTAAGATGTGTGGAGTGGTAGTCAAATTTAAAAATTAAACACAGGGCTTCCCTGGTGGCACAGTGCTTAAGAATCCACCTGCCAGTTCAGGGGACATGGGTTCAAGCCCTGGTCCGGGAAGAACCCACATGCCGCGGAACAACTAAGCCCCTGTGCCACAACTACTGAGCCTGCACTCTAGAGACCGCAAGCCTCAACTACTGAAGCCCGCGTGCCTAGAGCCCATGCTCCACAACAAGAGAAGCCACCGCAATGAGAAGCCCGCGCACTGCAACGAACAGTAGCCCCCGCTCGCCGCAGCTAGAGAAAGCCCGCGTGCAGCAACGAAGACCCAACACAGCCAAAAATAATAAATAAATAAATTTATATAAAAAAAAATTTTAACAGAAACACATCTCAAAGCCTCGAGACTCAGAGCATCACTTACCAGCTGACTGTTTAACCCAGGGCAGACGATTCCACCTCTCTTATCTTCTCCTCATCTACAAAGCAGGGGTAAGTGCAGTAGACTCTTATCCCCCTTATCTGGGGGTTCCACCGCCACAGATTCAACCAACCGTAGATCGAAAATATTCCACACACAAAAAACAAATTCCAGAAAGTTCCAAAAAGCAAAACTTGAATTTGCTCTGCTCTGGTAACTATTTGCATATCATTTACACTGTATTTACAACTATTTATGTAGTATTTACCTCTTATTAGGTATTATAAGTAATCTAGAGATTATTTAAAGTATAGGAGAGGATGTGAGTAGGTTATACGCAAATAGTACGCCATTTTACATAAGGGACTTGAGCATCGGGAATTTTGGAATCTTATTTGGTGCTGGGTGGGTGGATCTCCAGCAACCAGTCCCTCAGGGACCTGTAATGCCTTCCTCCCAGGACTGTTATGAGGAGTGAAAGAGTGGACGTGGGTAAAGCACCTGGCTCGGAGCCTGGGCGCAAAGTAAGGGTTCTGAATGGTGACCACCAACACCATCACAACTCCCTCCTCGATGCTCTCCATCTCTGCTCTTTGACCTGTCATAGGTCCTCCCCTCCCCAACCCACCCAGAGCTCTGGCTCCTCTTTTCCACAGTCGCCTCCCACCCCCTCTCCCCCGAGTGGGACTCCAGTCCACCTGCCCCTCTGCAAACAATCTCTGAGCGGCTCCCCTTGGAGCTCCCGTGCTTATTCTCTCCTCCCGCCAACTTCCTCACCACCTACTCGCTCCCGACCATCTGCTTCCGCCTTCCACTTCTCCCAGGAAACCGTTCTGCCCAGCTTTGCCAGTGACCCCCCAGTCGCAGTTCCAGAAGCGTTCCTTGGCCCTCATCCTCAAACAGACTGGCTGCTCTCCACACTGTTAACCCTCCCCCCACCATCTCCAGACGCCTTCTTTGGCTTTAGCAGTAACTGCATCGCCCAGGTTGGAATCCACAAACGTCAGGCCAAGGCTCCCCTGTGGACGGGAGCTCCTCCTGCCCCTCCCCCAGCTGCTGCCCCTCCCCCAGCTCCTCCCTGGTGGCCCTCCCTTCCTGCTGCCCTCTTAATGTGGGTGGAAGCCAAAGGCAGTCCTCCTGCGTCTTCAAAGGACGTACTTTCTTCACCAGGAAACCCCAGCACCAAGCAGTGTTCCTCGGATGGTGTCCTGGGCACCTCCCACATCTGAATCACCTGAATGGCCTTTGCCAAAGACCTGCTGCCTCAGCTACTCTGGAATGGGCCTGGGGCTCTGCATTTTATACCAGCTTCCCGGGAGATTTTTATTCCCAGTGACGTCTCTGTCTCACTGCCCTCGTGGGTCCCATTACTTCCCCAGGACACCCTCCCAACTGTCTCTCCAGCCTGAACACTCAACAGAGTGACCATCCCCTATTCCTGCCTCTAGGGTCATTTCTTCACATGGCTGTGTATTGGTAATTCAAACAAAAGAGGCAGAAGCTAACTTCATGGCTTCTCTCCAGGATCAGCCACCCTCCCAACTTTACTCTGCAAAATCATCCTCCCAGCCTCGGGCCATAGGGTCCCCTGTGACGTTCCCATTTGCTCTGACGTTCCCATTTGCTCTTTCTGCACCCTCTGCCTCCGTCCAGGCCTGCTTCCTCTCATGCCTTGGCCTCTGCTGTACCCTCCAAACTCTGTGAGGACTGTAACAGTTGCCTGCTGCTGTTATAACACATTACCACATACTTAGTGGCTTAAAACAACACAAATTATCTTACGGTTCTGGAGATCGGAAGTCTGAAATCAGTCTTGCTAGGTTAAAGTCAAGACATTCCCAGGGCTGCATTCCTTTCTGGAGGCTCTAGGGGAGGATCCATCTCCTTGCCTCTTTCATCGAGAGGCCGCCTGCATTCTGTGGCTCATGGCCCCTTCTTGGCATCACTCCAATCTCTTGCTTCTGTCGTCATATTTCTCCTACTACTGACTCTGACCCTCCTGCCTCTCTCTCTCTAGGGACCCTTGTGATTATGTTGAGCCCACCCATATAATCCAAAATCATCTCCCATCTCAAGATCCTTAACTTAATCACATCTGCGAAGTCCCTTTGGCCCTGTAAGGTAACATATTCATAAGTTCCAGGGATTAGGATGTGGACATCTTTGAGGACCATTATTCAGCCTATCACAATGATCATATTTTCTAAAGCAAGGATCAGAATCATGAAATGTCTTACCACAGGTTTAAAAAAAAAAAACTCATTGAACACACATTTTTTTTGAGCACCTACCATGTACGTGGCGATGGAAACACAAAGATACATGAGACACAGTCCCTGCCCTCAGGAAACCCAAAACCCAATGTACCCAACCAACAAACCACCTTCTTAAAAAGAAATAAGATTTTCTTCCCTACAGAAGAATTCCAATTAATAAATGTAGAACCAATGAGGGAAATAGAAAAGAAAAATTGGATAATAATGGTTGCAGGCAAGATCCGTTAATGGATGCTAAAATTAGCAGGTGAGAATTTGAGGGCAAAAAGGATATTACATACTCTCAAAGTATCTCCCCCCGCAAATATTTATTAATTGCAAATGGAAAGATAACGTTATAGTGGAGAAACCTGGCAGACACCATCTTTTTTTTTTTTTTTTTTTTTTTGCAGTATGCAGGCCTCTCACTGTTGTGGCCTCTCCCGTTGCGGAGCACAGGCTCCAGACGCGCAGGCTCAGCGGCCATGGCTCACGGGCCCAGCCACTCTGCAACATGTGGGATCTTCCCAGACCAGGGCACGAACCCATGTCCCCTGCATCGGCAAGCGGACTCTCAACCACTGCGCCACCAGGGAAGCCCTGGCAGACACCATCTTAACCAAGAGATCAAGGTTAACATCATCAGCAATGACACATATCAATGTCATCTACCCTCTGATAGGATGCTCTGGGAAGGGCACATCACCTCTGTGGCATTCTTGCCAAAAATGCACAACCTCAATCCAATCATGAAAAAACACCAGAGAAACACAAACCAAAGAGCAGTCTACAAAATAACTAACCAGCACTTTTTACAAATGTCAAGGTCACAAAGAACAAGTAAAGACTAAGGAACTGTCACAGGCTGAAGAAGACTAAGGAGAAATGACAATTAAATGCAATGTGGGATCCTGGATTGGGTCCTGTAATAGAAAAAGGACATTGGTGGAAGAAAACTAGTGAAATACAAATGAAGTCTATAGCTTAGCTAACAGTATTGTACCAATGTTTATTTCTAGGTTTTGATCATCATGCTATGATTAAGAAAGATGTTAACATTAGGGGAAGCTGGGTGAAGGGTGTATGGGAATTCTCTCTGTACTACTTTGGCAACTTTTCTGTAAGTCTAAAATTGTTTTAAAATAAAAGTTTTTAAAAAAATTTTTTTAAAGAACAAAAATACAGCAGTGATAGAAAAACTGCTGTCAGAAATCACAGTCCCCATAACCAACTGGTCTCCCCACCACCAACCAGTTGGTCTCTCCCTCCATTTATTGTCCATACCAAAGCCAGGAAACAGAATATATTAAAACACCATTTTGCACTTGTTACTCTCCACTCAAAACCCCTGGAGGCAAGTGCTTAAAGGGTCTTGTCAACGGGACACGGGAGCACCTTGAAGGGGTCCCACTGGCCAAATGTGGGACACTCTGAACATCAAAATAATGTAGTAACATTATTACAAATTATAACCCAATGAATAAAATAATAATCCACAAGTCCATGCTGTTACAAACAATCTTTCTTACAGTAGAATGCCAACTAATAAATAGAGAAGAAATGGTGGAGTTACAAATTTCTCATCAGTGGAACCAAAACTAGTGAATGAAAGTTTGATGTGTAGGATATTTACATGGCCTGGAAGTATCTCCCTGCAAGTCAATTATTAATAACAAAGGGGAAAATAGTAACTTTTCAGCAGAGAAGCCTGGCTGACACCAAATTACCAAGTAATCAGAGCTAAAATCACCAACATTGGGACAAACTGCCATCACGTGTCTTCTGACGTGACCCACTGAGAAGGGCACAACGTTGCTCATTTAGCATTCCTGCCAAAAATGCATAACCTGAACGCAACCATGAGAAAAAAGCAGAGGAAGCCAAATTGAGGGACATTCTACAAAATAACTGGCCAGTATTCTTCAAAAATGTTAAGGTCAAGAAAAACAAAGAAAGGCTAAGGAACTGGTCCAAATTAACAGAGAATAAAGAGCCATGACAAGTAGATGCCATGTGTGATCCTGGACAGAATTCTGAACCTGAACAAAACAATAGCTACAAAAGACATTATTGGCACAATTGATGAAATTCTAAAATGAACCACGGAGTAGATAATAGTATTGTATCGACATTAAATTTTCTGATTTTCATAGCCTTATTGTCCTTAGAAAAATACACACCAAAGCTCTTAGAGGAAAAAAGTTATGCCTCCAATCTATTCTTAAATGGTTCAAGGAAAAAAGGTGTGTATGCGTGTGTGTGTGTATAATATATGATAAAGCAAAGGGGGCAAAATATAAACAATTGAGTCTGGATAAGGGATATACTTTTGTTGCAACTTTTCTGTAAGTTTGAAATTATAACAAAATTTAAAATTACAGTGAACACAAGGAATCTTTTGGGGTGATGAAAATATTCTAAAATTGGACTGTGGTGATGTTTGCACAACTAGATTTGTTAAACATCGCTGAATAGTAAAAAAAAAAATTATTATAAAATTTTACACACACACACACACACACACACACACACACACACCCTCGGATGGCTCCCCATTCCCCAGCCACATGGCCTGAGCCTACCCATTACTTTAATCTTCTCTCTCAGAACTCACCAGCACAAACGTTCACCCCACCAGCTGGATCTCCTTCCCAAACGTACAGCACTCACCTCTGGATGCCCCCAGATTCCCTTGCCCTGGCTTCACCGCTCACTCACCTAATTCCTGCCCAACCTTCAAGGCCCAGTTCAAATCCCACCTCCCCATCACTCTAGGGATACAACTCCTCCTCCATGTCTCACTCCCATCTCCTCATCTCTAACATTGATGGAGTACTTTCTATGTGCCAACGTTATTCTAACCACGCCTACATGGACAATTTCATTTGAACTCACAGCCCTACAAGGTAAATGCTACGTTGCTCCCATTTTACAGATGAGGAAATTGAGTCACTCGTGAGTCAGCCAAGATCTCTCAGGTGGTAGGTGATGAAGGCGAGATTCAAACCGGGCCATTCTCACAGCAAAGGCTGCGCTGGTAGCCGCTGTGCTCTACGTCCCTATGGGCATCCTTACACATTTGTTCTTTCGCAGACAGACCTTTCTCCCCACCAGGCTGCAAGCTCCCAGAGGAGCGAGTCCATATCCTGGACCTCTGCAGACACTCTGCACAGGGCAGGTGCCCAACAGCTGTTTGTCCACGGCAGGCTGGGATCCAGAGAGAAGGGGAGGGAGTCTCAAGCTCAAAAAGAGGAGCCAATTCTCCACCCCGAGCACAGCCCAGCTCCCTGGCTACTGCCCAAGGCCCGGCCGTCATCTGCTCTGGGTAATAAGTATTTGTATGGCGATAATTACAGCATTTGGGAAGAAAATCCCATTAAGCAAGAGCCCTGCCGAGCTGCTAATGCCGGCACAGAACTGAGACAGCAGCTCAGCCAAGCTCCCGTCTGCTCCCAATAACGCGGGGGCTGCCTGTCCCCGCCTCCCTTCAGCCGGCCCCCAAAGAGCACAGCCGCCCCTGCCGACAGCAGCGGGCAGCCTGGGCCACCGCAGCCAGCCCCCTGCCTCCGAGAGGGGGCACCGTGAAAGGGGCAGCTCGGTCTCCGTGTGCCCCAAGGTTCCCCGGGGATCCAGAGCGCCCAGTGGCTGCCTGATGAGGGAATAGAGAGCAGGGCCGTGCTGGGATCCGGCCTTGAGTGGCACCCAAGTTCCTTTCACAGCCCTGCAATTCTCTGTCACCTTAATAACAATAATAATACTACCACTTACTGGGCACTTGCTGTGTGCCAGGCCCAGTGCAAAGTGCTTCTCCCAGCATCACCACATTTAATCCTTAGGACCACCCTCTGAAGCAGGTCCTGTCATCATCCCCATTTTATGGGCAAGGAAATGGGGGCCTGAGAAGTCACACTTTCCTCCAGAGCACTTATCCCAGTTTGCAATTACATGATTCTCCTCCTATTGTGTCATTCATCTCCATCTCTCCTGCTGGACTAAAACTCGGAGAGAGAGGCGCGGTTTCCATTTCTGTCCGGGACTATTCATTCGGCACCATGCAGACCTTCAAGAGACAGCTATCTGTTGAATAAGTGAATTAAACCCCATACCTTGCCCAAGGTCCCCCCAGCTGCTGAATGGCAGAGAGGGACTAAAAAGCCAAGCAGTCTGGCTCCAGAGCCATCCACCCTGGAGAGACTCCCCGCATGACACTGACCCGCGCCTTGTCTCCAAACCCTAAGGGACGCGGGACAGTCCAGGGAAGGAGCGTTCTGAGAGCCAGACCCCAGATTGCAGTCCGGCCAACACTCAAATGCTTGCCCCCCACCGCCCTCTCTCCTGCCCCACCTGAACCCTCAAGCCTTTAGCCTGAGCTTCTCAAATAGTAAAACTAAGAGTCACAAAGCATTTTCACACACATAGAATGAGTGAATCCTGGCAAAAACCCTATGAGGTGGTAGGTATCACTCTCCCCGGAGGCAGAACACACACCATGTGCCAAACACGCCTGCAGGCCCTCTACACGCATGCACTCACTTAGTCCTCACCATCAACCTGCCACCGTCATCCCCTTTTACAGATGGGGAAACTGGGTCTCAGGTCACACGGAGTGGCAGCACCGGGCCGTACCACCAGTCACTCAGAGCCCAGCAATAAGCCCAGTGCACCTGCTACTAGAGACACGAGCTTCACCAGGAGGCAACTCCCCCTGCACCACGTGTGTCTCTACTGCCAGAGCCCATCGAGTCCTGCTCAGAGAGCCCAGGCCGGCCAGGCCCCGGTGGCAGACGTGGCTTCTGTCTGGCCCTCTGACCCCTCTCACCGCAGCCACCATCCAATCAATGTTTGGAATTCCAACCAGGCTCCCAGACAATCAGCCTGGGGGTGCCCTGGGCAGCCTTCCTTGGTCAAAACCACCCATCCCCATTGAACAGGGCCTCCAGACTCGGGGCTAAGCTGGGAGAAGGCATGGGCTTCCCAGGCCTCAGCAGCGGGCAGAGAGCTAGGGCAGTGGACAAACTGGCCAGGAGGCAAGGGGACATACCGAGGAAGGCAGGAGTGTAGGCCCCCATGGCCCAAAGAGCAGCAGAAAGTGCTGGACCTGGAGGCAAACAGAAGCCAGCAGGCCTCCCAGGGCCCTCTCTCCATCCTCAGGCCTCTCTCCTCTCTGCATCCTACACCCACAAGGGGCATCCGCGGCAAGCCTGGAATACAAGTGTCCAGGGTGGAGGGGAGAAGTGGTGTCCACACATACTGCACTCTCTCATCACACTCTCCTAAACACTCTAGTCCAAAAGATTTTTTAAGTTAGAAAAAAAAAAATCCAACTGAAAGGTCCTTGAGTAGAAGAAAAAACGATAGTGGCCATGGCTGGGCCCCTCTGAGTCTGGGCCCTGCAAAGAGACAAGCCCCCAGGCCTCCTCTACCACACTCCCAACCTTGCACTGGACTTCAGTTGTTCCGCTGCAGTGAATTATTCAGCATCCCTTCCCCACCCGCCCAACAGCCCCACAGTCCCTCTGGCTGAACCAATTTCCTCAACAGCTCTGGAGCCTGCACAGCCTCTTCCCAGAAGGCCCTGCAGCAAACCAGTGACAATTTCTTCCCACTTGGGGAGACGGGCTGGACCCGGAGTTATGGAATATATGATCATAAAGTTGCTGGGCCTCACAGGCTGCCGGAGAAACTGCCCAGAAGACAAAAGGCGAACGAATGCACAGCTGCGGTCTATAAAAATTTCACAGCCTCGGAAGAAGCCACTGTTTCAGGCTCTGATACTGCACGACACCCATATTGATTAGAGAGAGCATATGCCACAGTTATTTTGAGCCTGCTCAAGGCCTCTTTTCAGGATGTTCTTTTCCTCTTCAAATGGCTCTTTCGCGGCCTGCCTGTTGAAAAGGCAGGCTCCCTCTGCTTTCTCCAGCCTTTCCCAATCCAAGAAGTTTTGCACACAGCAAAGGTCAGACCTGATGACTTACCCCTGGATCTGGACCCTGAAGTCTCTAAAGGAAAAATCCAGATAGAGAAAGGCCTTCCTGACCCTTCCCAACCTTCCCAGTCTCAAATCCCATCACATTCCACTCCACAGCATGTTTCAGCCCCAGGGCAAAGCTGGTCCGTTCTCCCAGCAGGCCGGCCACACTCCCATCTTCAAGCTTTTTGCTCCTGCATGCCCTGTCTGGGCTGCCTGCCCTCTCTACTTGGCAAAATCCGACCCAACCACTGTTGAGTCCCAAAGTACCTTCATAAAATGGTCCATCCTCTGGAAGCTCCTTCACCCCAGAAAAGGGCTTCTAATCCCAAAGCTTCCTCCCCACAGCCCCATTACACTGCCAGAGCTTACAGTTAGGTGCACCTGCCCGGTCCTCTCAACTGTACATCCCTTCAGGGCAGGGACTTGCTCACTCCCAGCTGGAGCCTCAGCACCCAGGGCAGTTACGGGCTCCACAGACACTTGCTGAATTAAGTAACAAGACTCTTCTCCTGATCCTATTATAATAATGGCTCTCAGCAAGCATCATAACGTACCAAGAACTTCCCATACATTACCTTCAGTCCTCACAAGAACCAGAGACCTGACGTATCAGCAGCCTCATTTTCCTGATAGAAAGCAACTAAGGCTCAGAGAAGTTAAGTCACTTGCCCAAGGTCACACAGCAAATAACTGACTTTATACCAGGAAATTTCACTTCCATCTCACTCTGATTGCAAAAGAGCTAAAGAGTTCATCAAAGTCAAAACAGACACTACCCTCAAAACTAAAGGTGGAGAGACAGCAAGAAATGAAATGACTTCAAAATTCAGATCCAAAAGCAAAGGAGAGGGGCTAAAATTCTCAGACCTAGGCCGCTACCAGGGTAACAGCTGCAGGAGAAATGCCCCGAGGACAAGGCAAAGGAACAGAGATGAGGTCCAGAGGGAACATGGAGGGTGACCCTGCAGCCTCAGGGGTCCTTTAGACAGATTTCTGACCCTCCGTCCCTCTGCAGGGCCACACAGGATCCCCAAGGAATCTGTTTGTTCCAACTTCTCCCCATGCAGTGCCACAACACACACACACACACACACGCGCGCGCACACACACACACACACACACACACACACACACACACTGATTCCCATCTAGATTGCACATTTTCTGAAACCTCCAAGGGAATTTTTCAGTCTCAGCCAAGAAGAGTCTGGGGCAAACATGCTAATTGCTGACCTTGGTACGAAGTTTGATCCAGGAGACAGTTCTTCCCAGGGCCAGATTTCTGCCTCTGACCAGCTGAGAGTCATGAAAATGTGCTCAAAAGTTCTCAAAATCTGTACGCCCTTCCTGAGAGCCACTGCAGGGACCCAGGAGTGTGAGAAGAAGGAGAAGGCAGATTTCAAAGGGGCCAGCAGCCTCCTCCGAAGTCCAGCTCAAAAATCCCCCAAGGCAGCCACCTCCGCAAGCGGCACAAAGGCCCTTCATGAGGGACTTCCCAAGCGGCGCAGTGGTTAAGAATCCGCCTGCCAATGCAGGGGACACGGGTTCAAGCCCTGGTCCGGGAAGATCCCACGTGCCGCAGAGCAACTGAGCCCGTGAGCCATGGCCACTGAGCCTGTGCTCTAGAGCCTGTGAGCCACAACTAGCGAAGCCCATGGGCCTAGAGCCCGTGCTCCGCAACAAGAGAAGCCACCACCATGAGAAGCCCTGCACCACAACAAGAGTAGCCCCCGCTCGCCGTAACTAGAGAAAGCCCGCACGAAGCAACGAAGACCCAACGCAGCCAAAAAATAAATTAATAAATAATAAAAATTTTTAAATAAAAGACCCTGCATGAGACCAAAAATCTGCACACACAGCCCATGTACATGGGCTCTCCCAGGCTCACACTACTGAGGTGACACCACAGATACCAGGAATTCATGCAGATACACATTCTGCAAGAGAATCTGGGAAAACAAATTATATATGTCTATAAACACACACACATGCTAATCCCACCCCCCCCCCCACACACACACACATTCTACAAAATTTGGTGAGTCAAGAAAGGGCCAAGTTTTCTCAAGAATTTAGAAGTGAGTGACAACAGCGTAAGAGAAATGATGGTTTTCATGACTTATCATGGGCAATATCTTTAACCTCGTATCTCCCACTCCAAGCTCCCAACCTCTCAGCATTATTTACGGGCTCCTTGTCCAGGTCATATCTACCCCTCTCTGTGTGCTGAATGTAACATACCCCAAGGCTCAAACCCAAATCCCTCAGGTCCACTGTCTGCCTAGGTTGGGGATGGCTGGATGTGTAGTAGGAGACAAATGCCTCACATCTGGAAGGAAAAAATTCTAAGACTCTGAGGCAAACAATGGGGAGAAAGGGGGAGACTAGGACCTTCAACTCCATCCCATCCTGCTGCCCATCACCAGCCTACAAGCCCTCAGAGCCCACATGCACACCTCCCACTCAGAACACAGCCCAAGCCCCATGTGCCCAAACGGAGACATGGTGCCTGGTGCGTGTGAGCTTCCCTCCTGGGTGCCAGGAAGGCTTTCTGGCACCAATTCCCAGACACCCTGGAGAAATAAAGTGCTGGCGCAGTGGGAAGGCCTGCCGTGCTGAGCGCAGGGTGCAGGTGTGAGGATGGGAGCTGGCAGCCCCGCGAGGGCCCAGGTGTGAGGATGGGAGCTGGCAGCCCCGCGAGGGCCCTCTGAATCCCGAGAAAGGGAAACATTGGCGCTCCTGGCTCCTGGCTTCTGGCTCGGGAAGGACCCTGGCAAGCACTGACTCATTTATTGGCTGCAGAGCCCAGGCCCCTACGGTCCTGCCCCCACCTTTAGCCCTGAATTGCATCGGGGTGGGAGGGCAACCTCGAGGCTCCCCGCGGGCTGCCGATGAGGGCCATACTCACAGGCGCTCCGTGTTCCGTGGAATGTTCTTGGGGACGGCCTGCAGCCCCGTGCCGTGGCAGTCCACCGTGGTGCCGGTGCAGGTGCAGAGGGCGGGGCACGCCGTGGCGCCCAGGCGCCACGCGGCTGCCCACAGCAGCAGCCAGAGCTCTGGCCGGACAAGCCCCGCCGAGGGCCCCCTCCAGGTCGTCAGCGCCATGGTGCCCGCACCGCGTCCCGCTTGCTTGCCAGACGGCAGCAGCCGCTTACCATCCCCGTCCGGGGTGGCCTCCAGGTGCAGTCCCGGGGCAGAGCCACCGAAGAGACCGCGGGTTTGTACGCTGCGCCCTTGCGGGCTGGGAGGCACCTTGCTCCTCCAAGCGACGGCGCCTGTGCGCGGACGAAGGGAGGGCGCCTCGGGCGGAGGGCGCTCGGCTCCTCTCCGGTTTCTCGCGGGCTGCGTCTCCCTCCCTCTCTCCAGCTCCCAACTGACTACTGCGAGGAGGAAAATGGGCAGGCCCCGCGCGCGCACGCACCCCGCGCGCACACACACACACACACACACACTCACACTCACACCCGCACGCTCGCTCCCACCCAGCAGTCATCCATCAATCGAAAAATCACACAACCAGAGCCAGACTCCTCCTCCCCTCCCCGCCCCCGCCTCCCGACGACCACTCGGCTGCCGCTGCTAGCAGCTTACACTTTCAAAGGTGGAACCTCCGAGAGCGGGCAGGGGCTGCGGGGGGAGGGGAGCACACAGTTGGACCCGTCAGGTCGCGACCCTCTCCAGCTCTCTCTCTCTACACACACACACACATACACACACACACACACACACACACACACACACGCACACACATAGAGCGAGGATGCGCACACTTAGACGCACGCACCCGGCTCCCGCAGTCCCAGCTGCTGGTCCAGACAGGGGGGAGGGGATCTTATTTTGCTGCCTGGACCCCTTCCCCAGGCCACAGACACGCTCTCCCCGACGGCTGAAACGGTCCTAGGGCCCCACCAGACTTGCTTTTTCAGTTCTTGGTGAAAGGAAGCCCCGAGCCCCAGGTGACCTCTCCAAGCCACCTACTTCACTTAGCCTGGGACCTTGAGGGTGGAACAAGAGCACTGGGCGGAGGGGGCTGGGGGGTGGGCGGTGCACCAAAGCCCTCGGCCCAGCAAGCCTCCTCCCTTCCCTCAACGCAGTCTCTGACAAGATGGCAGCAACCCCACTTCTCCAAGGGGACTCCCCCCAGAGTGATAGTGACCCTGATTTGAACAGTTGCACAGCCGGGAGATGTTATTTCTGCCCATCGGGCTACCCTGGCTTCCCAGAATATCAGTGGGGTTTGGAAATGCAGCAGATACCCTAGTGTGCTCACACCAGGGTTCCTCCATTTGTGACAGGTGAAAACAGATGAAAATGAATATTCAGTCCTGTCATGAAAGGACCACTGAGAAGGCCAGGAAAGGGCTTGAAGAGAAGCACCACAGGCCACCCACATCAGACCCTGGGCTTTCACAGTCCTCTAGGCAGGCACTTTGCTCACTGTAAGACCGATAGGGTCATGGGTGTGAACAGGAAATCCAGGTGGAGAGAGGATTGACCTCAACCCAAAAAAGATAAGGACCTCTGCCAAATCAAGGAGAGCTGTGGTTTGTTGGTACCATAGGACCCATACATTGTTTGTCCATCAGTTGGGGCCCCTGTCAAGGCTGCTTAGAGCCCAGCAAGAAGAGTAGTTGAACAGGTCAAGAAGCACTTCGAAGTCAGAAAGAGAAAACAAATACCGTATGCTAACGCATATATGGAAACTAAAAAAGCGGTACTGATGAGCCTAGTGGCAGGGCAGGAATAAAGACGCAGATGTAGAGAACAGACTTGAGGACACGGAGAGGGGCAAGGGTAAGCTGGGATGAAGTGAGAGAGTAGCATGGACATATACACACTACCAAATGTGAAATGGATGGCTAGTGGAAGCTGCTGCATAGCACAGGGAGATCAGCTCGATCTCTTCTTTGTGACGACCTAGAGGGGTGGGAGGGAAGTTCAAGAGGGAGGGGATATGGGGATATATGTATACATATGGCTCTTCACTTTGTTGTACAGTAGAAACTGACACAACATTGTGAAGCAATTATACTCCAATAAAGATGTGAAAAATATAAAATAAAAACTTTTGGGAAGATGAAAAAAAAAAGAAGAACTTCCCCTCACAGGTGGTGGCTACCTGGGTTTCTCCTTGGGAAAAAAACCAGAAGGAAAAGGTGGCTGGTCCAGGAGGTGCCAGGGGTAAGCACAGCACAGTACAGTCTGTCAGAGCTGGTGATGTGGTACCGAAAGACCCCACAAGATTAAAGCTTCCTCACCCACCAGGTACCAAAAGCCTCAGGGGTTTTCTTCATTTTTCTTTTCCATCTTGATGAAAAATTTGCAGTATCTCTACTGTCATAAACAGATAGAACCGGGGCCAGTACGTCGTAACTAATGTGGCTGATTTTATGGGCTTCTGACAGTTCTTTTGAAAGTTTTCACAGTTTTATCTATGACCTCTAACTAGGGCCATGGGTCCTGGAGCACCAATTCAATGACAGTTCAGGGGGAGGGGGCTTTCTCAGGGGTCCCTGTGCGGTGTGATGTTAGGGAACCCTTCCACAAGTCAAGCCAGGGCTGCCTGCCGTCTGCAAGGGCCTCCTCTCCCCTCTCCTTCACGAATTCCTTCTTCCCCGCCACTCCACAGGGCGCTCAGCCCTTTTCCTCTCCCTGGCCCTCCCCAGCCGCCTGAGTTAAGTCCCCCAGCCTGCTGCTCTGTTTATCCCCTCTTAGCTGGAGCTCTGTTTACACATGTGGCTCCTTCCCTGACCCTCCTCCAGGGGCAAAGCCTTCCCCCACTCCCCACCCCTCACGGCTTCCTCATCTCCTCACTTTGGCACTTAACCCAGCACCTGGCATTTAGTAGGCCTGTCACAGCCGGCACTCAGACCGTCGAAGGCATCTGGTCTCCAACCTTCGGCTCCAGCGGTGCCTCCCTGGCCCCATGACCTCAGAGGGCTCCTCGGAAGCCAGGACCCATGTGGGGAGGACGAGAGTGTTGATTAATGGGCAACATGCCCTGGGGGCTTCAGACTGGCAGGGTGGAGGAGAGGCAAGAGGGGTGGGAGCAGACGGGGGGGGGGGGGGCTGGAAGATTAGCTCTGCCAGTGACTCCTGAGAGCCAGCCGCTGCCCTAGAAGCTTCCAGACTAGGATGGACAGTGAGTCCCAAGCAGGCCTTGAGCTAAATTTTCACCGCCTGGCAAGGCCTGGCCTTTCCTTTAAAGGGGAGAAGGAAGGAGGGCTCCTCAGAGCCAGGACAAAGACTCCCCCTGCCAGCCCATCATGGGAGGCCCTGCCCCAGCAGCCGGGCAGCTCCCCAACTTGGCTCCCGTCCCCAGTTCCTCCACCCCAGAACCTGGCCGGCTCCCCGACTGGGGAAGCAGATCACCATGAATGAACGCAGCTCATTAACGTTCCCAGCACATTTCCTCCTTAAACAGCCACCTGACCAGCAACACCCCTGCCATCCCACCCCCCTTGCTTTTTCAGCTTCCTCTCGCATGCCCCTCCCTCTGTTGGATCTCCCTACCCCCTGCCTACAGCCGGGCCACCTGCTCCCTCTGCACAGGTGGGGAAGAGGCAGGCCTGTCACACTGCTTCTGCCAGGAAGGCCCCTCCAAGCCCCGCTCTGCCCACTGGCCACCAGCAGGGCGACCCCCCAGGGGAAACTTGGGGCTGGGTCTCTCCAACCCAGGGGTGTGAGCCTCCTCTGCATCCCCTCAGTGTCACATGCTCAGGACTTGAGGGGCCCCTCCTGCCTGTGACTCAGGGAGAAAATGCCCTCCTTCCAGCCTTCTGCACCACCAGCCCCTCTGGAGCGCAAGAAGGTGGAGAGCCTGGGTGAGGCTCACCTTGGTTTGGATTTCCAAACTACACAAGGCAAGAATGAGACAGAATGCCTGCTATTTGAGCATTCATTGAACACCATTTATTGACTATCTATGTACTATGTACCTTGTACTGGGACTCAGCAATTCAACAGGGAATACGAATGGCCCTGGCCCACAGTGAGCTGACGGTCCAGCAGGGGAACAGAAAGAAAACCCCACTCAGCATGATAAGTTTGGTAACAGGGAATGTGGAAGTGCAGAGAAGCCAGAGTGTAGGACATGGGGTAAGGCTGGAAGACTTCCTGGAAGAAGAGGCAGTTGAGCTTAGTCTTGAAGGATAAATAGGCATTGGCGGGCAATAAAGAGGAAGAAAGGCTTTCTGGCCAAAGAGAACTGCGAGAGGTAAGGCACACAAACAGCAGCAGCATCCTCAGTGGCTGAGTTGCAGCAAGTTCTGTAAGGCTGGTGCACGGCAGGGGGTTCAGGTGGGGAGTGATGGCAAGAGGTCAGAGAGCTGATGCGGGCACAGCCCAGAGGCCCTGGTGCAGCCATTCTCTGGTTTATTGGGCTTTCAGAATCTCCTGGCCTGTCCCTGTGCCCAAGCACATGCCTATATATGTGTGTGCTTGGAATGCACTATCCCTCAAATGAGAGACAGTGGCTTCCAGGGAGGGGCCTGGGTAGTGGTAGGGGGATAGTTTCAGCACATGTCATTGTTGTTGTTGTTTTCCTACTGCTTGGATTTACCTGTGTAGTATGACCTAACCCCCCATTACCACCTATACATTGTTTTAATCCCCAGGGATGCTTATTATAAATGCCTATTCCTAGGACCCACCCAAGACTTTAATCAGAATCTTCACTGTTCGCAAGCTGGAGGGTGAGGCAGTATGATGCTGATGCAGGTGGTTCCAGAAACCATGCTCTAAGAATCAAGGCCTAGTGTGCTGAGTTAATGAGTTTGAACTTGGACCTGAAAACTCTGGGGAGCCATTGAAGGAAGGGGCCTGGCAGGAACAAAGGGTCTGAGGCCTGCCTGCCTCCCTCCTCCTCTCCAGCTTCCACACGCTTTTAGTGAGGATGAGACACATCAAAGAGGAAGATAGCCACAGGGGAATGGAGAGGGACAACTGGAGCCAGGTGACACTGGTTACACTAGCTTCAATCGCAAGATGCCAGAGCTGGAAAGAGATTAATAAATGATCAAATCCAAACACCACTGACCAGCTGGTGGCCCAGAGGCAACCAGCCTAACCTCACAAAGGAGTTGCAGGGGTGAGCCGTGAATGAGGCTGGATCTTGCTCTGCTAGGCCCACACCTGGGTAGAACCCGGCATCCACTCCATCCTGGGCTCTCCTCCTGACCCTGTCACTCTCACAGGGACTGAGGAAGCAGGAGTCCCTGGAAGGTCATAGCAGCAGAACTCAAGATATTTTAGCTTTCATCTCTAACCCCCTTGATGTACTCAAGTTTGAAGGAGGCTGGACCACTTGAGGCTGTCAATGACAAAGCCTGAAGCTGGGACACACTCCTAGACTTAAGATCAGTGGCCTTTATAGAAGCCACCATATGCATCCAGGACAGCTCTGGCAGATGAGAAGCACCGGGGGCAAGAGAGAAGCAAAGCGGGGAGGGGAAGAGAGAAGAGGAGAGGAACGGGAGAGAGCAGGGTGAGAGTCTGTGCAGGCAGCAGTTTGCTCACTCACTCATCAAACATTGATCGCTTGCCAACTGTGAGCCAGGCTTCGGGAATATAAGAGATTTTCGCTTGGGGTTCATCGGACTTCTTGTATCTGGTTCATAGTTTTTATCAAATGTGAAAAGTTTTTAGCCATTGTTTCTTCAAAAGTTTTTATGTTCCCCTCCTCTCTTTTCTCTCCCTTGGGGACCCCACTGACACACATATTAGGCCACTTGAGGTTGTCCAATAGCTCACTGATGCTATGGTCATTTTTTTTTCTTTTTTGTTTTTTGCGTTACGCGGGCCTCTCACTGCCGTGGCCTCTCCTGCTGCGGAGCACAGGCTCCGGACACGCAGGCTCAGTGGCCATGGCTCACGGGCCCAGCCACTCTGCGGCATGTGGGATCTTCCCGGACCGGGGCACAAACCCGTGTCCCCTGCATCGGCAGGCGGACTCTCAACCACCGCGCCACCAGGGAAGCCCTCTGGTCATTTTTTTTAGCCTCATTTTTCTCTGTGTTTCATCTTGGTGAGTTTCCTTTGCTGTGCTTTCACGTTCGTTATCTTTTCTTTGGCGCTGACTAACCTGCTGTTACTCCCATCTAGTACAATTTTTATCCATGACATTGTGGTCTTCATATCTAGAAGATCTATTTGCGTCTTTCTTTTATCATCCATGTATCTTCTCATGTTTCCCTCTACCTTCTCGAGCATATGGAATACAGTCATAATAGCTCTATCTGTGAATTCTATTATCGGTATCATTTCTGGGTCAGTTTTGATTGATTGCTTTTTCTCTTCATTTTGGGCCATATTTTCCTACTACTGTGTATCCTGGAATTGTAGACTGAATGCCAGACATTGTGGATTTTACCTTGTAGGGTGCTGGATAGTCTTGTATTTTTAAAAAATAGTGTTGGGCTTTTTTCCAGAACAGAGTCAAGTTACTTGGGAACAATCTGATCTTTTGAGGCTTGCTTTGAAGCTTCTGAAGGCAAGGCCAGAGTAGTCTTTAGTCTAGGGCTGATTTCCCCACTACTGAGGCAACACTCTCTGAATACTCTACCCAATGCCCTGTGAATTTGGCGGCTTTCTGCTCTGGCTGGCGTGAACACCAACTCTGTGGGAGCTCCAAGGATGGTTCTGCACTGGGGGTGGGATGGGGCACCACAGGGAGGAACCATCTGGAAATCCCTGGTCGCTCTCTCTCTCTCTGTGCAGCCATTTCCTCCCCCATCTCCCCTGAGAACTCTAGCCCCCTCGGCCTCCCGAACTCTCCCCTTCGACTCTGCCAGGTTCCACCTGGGTGCCCCTCTTGCTCTGTGGCCTGGAAACCCTCTCCGGGCTGTAAGCTAGGGGACAATTACAGTGCTCACCACACTCGTTTTCCCTCTTAAAGGAATCATCATCCCATAAGACCAGTTGTCCAATATCCAAAAACGGTTGTTTCATATATTTTTCTCTGGCTCTTTAGTTGTTAAAGGTGAGATGGTAAGTTTGGCCCATTGCTCCCTCTCGACCAGAAACAGAAGTTTGTGAGAGACTTTTAGCAATCCTCTGTACCCTCCAAACACTTCCAGTGTGATGTGGAGAGAGAAGCAAACAATCACATGATTCTGACGAGTGCCCTGAACTGGCCAGAGAGGAAGTGGCCTCAGCCTCGAGGGGCTTCTTTCAGTTGAAGAAGCACCTCCCACCCTCTGTGCGTGACAGTCCCTACGCTGGATGCCCTTCCTGTCATTCTCAGCCTGACTGGGTCCTCCTCATCCTAAGCAGCACCTCCTCAGGGAAGCCCTCCCTGAGCCGGTTAGGGGTTAGGTCAGCCCCTGCCCTGTCGTGTGATCTCCTGGCTCCCTGCACCTCCCCTCAGAGCACGAAACTGTCATTTGTAATTAATTGTTTATCTATCTCTCCTCCCGCCTAGGCTGAAGCGACAGGTTTACATCTATCTTGTTCCCTAATGCCTGTTCAGGGCCTGTCACATGGAAAATGTGGGGAATAAGTATTTTTTACTAAAGTGTAGGGGCATCATTCTGGAGACGGGGGATCTTGAGAAAAAAGGTGCAGAAAAGGCAGGCCCCCAAAGTCGGAGCAATGAAGAGGCACATTTGTTCCTCGGGGCGGCACAAGATGGGGTGGTGGGGAAACAGTAGGATGCTGAGGGACGGGAGGCCAGGCTGAGACCCTGGGATGTCATCCTGAGGGCATTCATGAGCCAGTGGGCGGCTGCAAATGGTCAGTACATGACACAGGCTGGGTTCCCTGGGGAGAGCCTCTGGGTTGGAGAGGAGCTTGCAGAGTATTTATTAGGCAATGCTCTCAGGGTCACCGACGTGGGAGGGAGGGGAAAGGGCATGGTCGGGCAGAGGGCAATGCTGAGCTGTGATGCTGTTTCAATGGCAGCTTTACAGGAAGTATTGAAGATGAGATGAACCTCTGGAGCTGTTCCAAATGTGGCAAGAGTGCTGGGCCTTTATCCAATGGCATTGACCAGACACTGGACGAGGGCTGCCCCTGGAAGGAGGTGTAACCTTGGGTAAGGCAGTATTCTTCAGCTAAGGGCGAGGGCCGACAGCTGATGGCCATCCTTGGGCAACTCCTCCAGCAGCTGGGGGATAAGTTCTTCATTTCTGGAGGCAGATCCAAGCACTGCATTGCAGCATCCACCACTCCACCTGTACCAGTAGCATTTATGGGGCAGTAGGGGGCCGAGGGGAGCCCACAAGAGGGACAGCTAACTTAAGAGACCAAGGATGACTTCCAGTACTGAATAAAAGCAAAGATCTAAAGGATGACTAGGAATTAGCCAGGCCAGCAGAAGGGAGGGAAAAGTGTTCCAGACAGAGGGAAAAGAGTAGGAGACGGCCCAGAGGCAAGAACAGGCACAGGGCGTTTTGGCATGATTGGAAGAAGATTTTTCAAGAGGGAGACGAGACTGGGGTGGTAGTCTAGCAGAGGCAGATCCTAAAGGGCTGAGTAAATCTGTTAAGGAATTGGGCTGAATCCTGAGGGGACTTGGAAGCCACCTGGGGGCGTTAAACAGAGGAGTGAGATATGATTGCTTTTCTCTCCTCTGCTTGTCCTCTGATTCAGCCACTTCTGCCTCCTGTGGCATATGGGAGAGAGAAGGCCCTGTTTGGAAGCACATCGTAAACCCCAAACACCCACATGAGAAGGAGGAGGCAGCCTTCTCTACTGGAGCCAGGCTGCAGTCCTCCAAAGTCCAAGAAAATGACAAAAATTGGCATCTGGGAGCTCATTAATCCCCTCGTGTCTTGGAGGCCTCATCTGTAAAGAATAATCCTAACAGCTAACACTTCCATTGTGCCTATAAATTCTAAGGGCTTATATTTCAAGAGCTTTGCATACTAAATCATTTAATCCTCCCAACAAACTTATGAGGTAGGTACTATTTTTACAAATGAGGATGTCAAAAGCACAGAGAGGTTTAGAGACTTACCCAAGGTCACACAGCACATGGGTGGCAGAGGTGCGATGTAAAATGGGGATAAGATCCACCTCCTAAAGAGGGTGTGGGAATTAATAGAAAGTACATACAAAAGTGTCTTATGCTGTCCTGGCATGTGGAAAGTGTGTTCTTTTCAAAAACACCCAAAACTCGTAAGAGTTTTAGGTTAGGGAAAAGGTCTGTCTAGAGAAAATTCCTTCGACAAACACTATATAATTAATTTTGTAGGACTGCCTTCTCTCCTTTTTCCTCAGCTCCTTCTGCAAATGATGCTTTCTGGGTCTGCCTAGCAATGTAACCAACATAAAGTCCAGATATTCTTAGAGCTTTCCTTGTCTTCATAGACCATGGGTGGGGTCTTCTAATCTCAAATGTAGTAATCCTTCTCAAACTGAACAAAAACCTAAGTTCAGCAGCTCATAGCCTAAAAACATTAAATGCATTTCATTGTAAATCCAATTTCTTTTTTAAAAAACACCAAAATGGTAACATCATTAGAATTATAGGTGATTTTTAACCTCTTCCTTTATACTCTTCTCTATTTCCCACATTTTCTACAATAAACAGCCTGTAAGCAAAAAATTTAAACATTATTTTATAAATAAAAATGTAATTACTGGGCTTCCCCGGTGGCGCAGTGGTTGAGAGTCCGCCTGCCGATGCAGGGGACACGGGCTCGTGCCCCGGTCCGGGAAGATCCCACATACCACGGAGCAGCTGGGCCCGTGAGCCATGGCCGCTGAGCCTGCGCGTCCGGAGCCTGTGCTCCACAGCGGGAGAGGCCGCAACAGTGAGAGGCCCGCGTACCGCAAAAAAAAAAAAAAAAAAAAATGTAATTACTAAATCTGTAATTATTGCCTGAATAAAATTACCATTAAGTTTAATATACCAAGTCTAATGATTTTATGAGCAAATAAATGCTAAATAACACATTTTACGTTCCTGCACTGACAGAGCTGCTATAGATCTGCAGAGGGTGCTTAAAAAATAAGTGATGTCTTGTATGAAATATCTAGAACAGGCAAATTCATAGAAACAGACAGCAGACTAGAGGTTACCAGGGGCCAGAAGGAGAGGGGACGGGAAGTTACTGCTTACTGGGCAGTTTCCGTTTGGAGGGATGAAAAGTTTTAGAAATAGTGGTGATAGTTGTGCAGCATTATGGGTATAATTAATACCACTGAATTGTACACTTTAAAAAATGGTTAAAATGGCATTTTAAACAATTTTTATATATTTACCACAACAAAAAATAAGTTATGGCTCAGTTAAGGGAGAACATGTGGCCCAGAATGCCCTGTCCTCCCGCTGGTCCTTGTCTCCTGCTGCCCAGGATGGGCCCAATAACTGATAAAAACAATAGTGATCACTAACAGGGACTGCCACCCAGAGATTAAATAACTTGCTCACCATAGATCACCCACAGGGTAGGGGATTTGGACTTGAACGCAGGCAATCTGACTCCAGATGTCACACCTTTAACCACTTCTCTGCACTCCACCTGACAGCACTATCTGCTGTAGGTTTCCCACATGACATGAATCATCGGCAGGTAACCCTGCAAGGGAGGTGCTGTTATCCCTACGTACAGACAGAATCCGAGGCTTAGAGCGAGCTGCTTGCTGGGTTACCCAGCTGGGTGCGGGAGCGGGAGCAAGGCTGCATTCTCAGCCCCCGACCGGTGGGTGGGCTCGTGTCTGCAACGGCCAGACGACGGTATAAAGGACCCATTGCGAGTGGAAACAACCTGCGCGGTATTTAAACTGTGAGGGACTAGGGGAGGGGGAGTAGGAGAGGCTTGAAGGGGTTTTCAGGGAGGGCAGGACAATTTTTTAAACTGATTGTTAGGCTGCTTTGCGCTTCTGCCAAGCCAGTTTGTGTCCTTGGAGGGTCTCTCAGCGTCTTCAGTGAACATTCTTCAGCTGGCCTGGGCTGGCCGGGGCAGTGGCCTGGCACCTAGGGTCCTGGGAGGGCTCAGAGACACTTGCCCCCTTTGGGCTCTGCCTGGCGGGAAGCGCATGGGGCGCTGCCCTGGGTTCCCAGGGCAGAGAGAAGGGCGACGGAGGCGGGACGTGCAAGGGCGGGGTGGCGCCGTCTGGACCGGCGCCTGAGGGTGGGGACGTCTGCTAAGCGGGTCTCGGAGCAAAGCGAAACCAACGGCTTTTGTTGGATCCAGCAGAACAGCGCCTCTGGACGAACGGGGGTGGGAGCGGGCGGCACAGAGCCCCTCTGGGAGATTTGAGGCACCATCTGCGTGAGACTGAGGGCACACTTGCACCCAGGCAAGCTCCGGGTTGGTCCAGCTCTATGAATAAGTCTAGCAGCCCAGCCACTCTGTCCTGTTTCCCTCGGTGGGGACAGATGCATAGCACTGCAGCACAGCACAGTATAACACTTCTCCAGAGATAAGCATTGCAATGCCCCCATTTTACAGGTAAGGAAGTAGAGCCCTAGAGGAGAAGTAAGGGACCCAGGTCATGAGCTGATGGGGACAGGGGAGAAATGCCCTCTCCTTACCTCACCACAATTTGTATATTGAGAGTGTGTCTGCCTTCCCGCCTATCTAATCAGCTTTCGTGCCATTCATGTTTACAGTCTAGCACCCACCCCGGTACCTGGAACTTAGTAAATGCTCAATAAATGTTTGTGAAATTAAGATGAACTGGGATAAGAAACTCAGGTCCTCAGTCTTTGAGGAAAGACAAAATTTAGAAATCCAGGAATAATAACAGTTGTTCCCAGCCAGAGCAGCTAGAGTCTGGATAAATAGACCCGACCCAGCTGTCTGGAGAGGGTCACCCAGGCAGCTCCACTCCTTTTTGCAGTGAAAATAAGTTCTGCTGCCTCCAGCTGCCCACCCCCAGGGGCTTCGGGTGAGAAAATCACCTGAGGGCTTTGCCTTAAAACCTTAGAGTTGGAAGGAAACTTCCATAGCCTCTATTTCAGTCTATGTAATGTTTTCTTAAATTATTTTCATTAAGTTCATTCAATTCATATTTATGTGCATCCACCATGAACAAGGCCCTGTATTACTGAAACGAGAAGTGTGATCCTTGTTAAAATTAGAAGCAAGTTTATAAGTCAGGAGTTTTCTACAGCCGGAAGTATTTAGTCAGCAAACACAAGCCTCAATACAAACTGTACATACAGCAGCAATTATTTCAAAAAAAACGAAGAGCTAAGGTTAAAGATGTCATTTTTTTTTTAGAGAAATTATTTGCTTCTGAATGGGAAAAAACAATTTCTAGGCATAGAGAAATGATCAGTGGAGTAGGGAGGTATCTCAAGCCTTTTTCTAACAGATATAGACAAGGTCAGCTCTAGGACAACTAACCGGGAGCTGAAGATTTGACATGTGGCGAAACAAGCCTAGACAAATCCCTGAAAAATCAGGAAAGAATTAGAGGGAATTCAAGAATTATTCAAGCCTGCAGAAAACCAAAGCTCAATTAAGTAATTGAAAATAGGAAATATTGCAAATATATGAAAATAGTGAAAGGTTAGAGGATGAGCTGCCTGGTTGTATGGGTGTTTGCTTTTCTTTAAGTCTTGCTCCTGATAGCATACCTCAGAGTCAGAGTCTGAGTTCAACAGCTCCCTGAGGGAGACTGTTCATATTTGATGCAATTCAGTGCTTTGTGAGTAGAAATCCAGCTAAACATTCATGTACCCTATGATCCAGTAAGTTCTCTCCTGGAGATATAGATATAGATATAGATTACTGTCTTAGCTTTGGCAGCTATAACAAAATACAGTAGACTGGATAGACTGGGTGGCTTGAACAAGGCATTTTTTTCTCACAGTTCTGGAGGCTGGGAAGTCCAAATGCAAGTAGTAGAAGGGCAGGTCCCTCTTCCTGGCTGCCTTCCTGCAGTATCTTCACATGGCAAATAAGAAGGTCTGGTGTCTCTTCCGCTTCTTGTGAGGACACTAATCCCATCTTGGGGGCTCCACCCTTATGACCTCATCTAAACCTAATTGCCTTCCAAAGTCTCCACCTCCTAATACCATCACATTAGGGGTTAGATCTTCAACACATGAATTTGGGGGGACACAAGTGTTCAGTCCATAACAATACCTAACAAAAATGAAGGGTGTAGTCCACCAAACAATGTATACAAGAATATTTAGAGCAGCCTCATTCATAATAGCCCAAGCTTGGAAATGACTCAAACGTTCAGCAACAGAATGGATAAATACATTGTGGTGGATCTGCACAATGGAATAATGAGCAAGAACAAACCACACGGAAACATGAATGAATCACACAGGCATTATGCTGAGTGAATGAAGCTAGATACATGAATACATAATGTTTAACTGAATTTACATGAAGCAAAACACAAGCAAAACTAATCAATGGTGATAGAAATCAAAATAATGGTTGTGTTTGAGAGAACAGTGACGAAAAGGGGCATAACAGAGACTCTGGGCTTCTAGAAATATTCTGTATTTTGATCTAAGTGGTGGCAGTGTGCGTGTGCATGTGTGTAAAAATACACCAAGTTGGGACTTCCCTGGTGGCACAGTGGTTAAGAATCCGCCTGCCAATGCAGGGGACACGAGTTCAAGCCCTGGTCCGGGAAGATTCCACATGCTACAGAACAACTAAGCCCGTGTGCCACAACTACTGAGCCTGCGCTTTAGAGCCCGCGAGCCACAACTACTGAAGCCTGCGCACCTAGAGCCCATGCTCCACAACAAGAGAAACCACTGCAATGAGAGGTCTGAACACCACAACGAAGGGTAGCCCCCACTCGCCGCAACTAGAGAAAGCCCATGCGCAGCAACGAAGACCCAGCGCAGCTATAAATAAATAAACTTTAAAAAAAAAGAACACCAAATTATACACTTAAAATTGTGCTCTTTCTGAAGGTTATACCCTAATAAAAAAAAATCATTTCTATCAGGGATGACAAGTACACGGTGGGCTTGCCCATTAATATTAATTAACCACCATACTCCTTTTCGTTGAGCTCAACACCGGAACCATTCTCAATTCAGCACTCCAGCCAGTCTGCTTTGAGACAAAAACAATTGATGTTCCTTCATGTATACACAAGTATCTTAATTAAGAGAGAAAGTTTGATGCTATCATCTTCAATTTGCTTCTCCACACTTTGGGGAAGCCTGGTGGCAGGCTCCCTAAATTCCAGGCTCAGTTCCCAGGAGAAAGTGGCTTTGGAAGAGCAGATTTGGAAGCTGGAGAATGAGGGTGTGAGGGGCACACAACTGGGAGGAAGCCCCCTGACTGAGGGCTGGGGGATTAACTCAGTACCACAGGTTAACAGTGGGGCCCAGCCAAGGCGAGAATTTGATTGAGGCCCACCTTCTACCACATAGAACAAACTGGTCTTTCTCTACTAGCAGAGAATGAAGGAAGAGGAGGGAGGGAAAGGCTGGACTGCAGGAAATAACACCCTCTTGATTTACCCAAGGTCCTCTGGCAGCTGGAAACGTAGCCGCCACGTCAGCAGTCACCCCAGCTCATCTATGTATTTTCAGGGATGCTAACTCTTCCTGTTCACTCTTCACAGCTTACAAAATCTTCTGCATCCTCTATCACACAACCACGTGATCCGGACAAAGTGGAAATACCTCCCCTCCCCCCGGCATTTGAGGTTTTAAAACTGAGGTTCAAAATGCTGGAGAGGGTGTGGAGAAAAGGGAACCCTCCTACACTGCTGGTGGGAATGTAAATTGGTGCAGCCACTATGGAAAACAGTGTGGAAGTCTCTTAAAAAACTAAAAATAGCACCTGTCACATGCAGCACGTTCATGGGGAACCTGGTGCAAAACCATTTGTAGACGATCTGCTTCTGGGTCAGGGTTTCATACGTAGCAGAGCAGCTCCCTTGCTGTGAGCTATTGAAAGTCATCCCTCAATACAGGGTTTGTTAAAAAAAGGGAGGGGGGGAATTTTTTAAAAACTAAAAGTAGAGTTACCATATGATCCAGCAATCCCACTTCTGGGCATATATTCAGAGAAAACTATAATTCGAAAAGATACATGCAACCCAATGTTCATAGCAGCACTTGGAAACAACCTAAATGTCCATCAACAGATAAATGGATAAAGATTATATGGTGTATATATATATATATATATATATATATATAATGGAATATTACTCAGCCATAAAAAAAGAATGAAATAATGCCACTTTCAGCAACATGGATGGACCTAGAGATTATCATACTAAGTGAATTAAGTCAGAAAGAGAAAGATAAATGTCATATGATATCACTTATATGTGGAATCTAAAATACAACACAAATGAATTTATTTACGAAACAGAAACAGACTCACAGACATAGAAAACAAAGGGGAAAGGGGGTGGGGAGGGATAAATTAGGAGTTTGGGATTAGCAGATACAAACTACTATACATAAAATTAATAAACAACAAGGTCTTACTGTATAGCACAGGGAACTATAATAAACCAGAATGGAAAAGAATATGAAAAAGAAAATGCATATATATGTATAACTGAATCGCTTTGCTGTACACCAGAAACTAACACAACATTGTAAATCAACTATACTTCAATTTTTAAAACTTAATTAATTAACTAAAAGAACAATGATAAAGACAAAAAAAAACCAAACCCTGAGGTTCAGAGATATTATGTTACTCATAGACACCCTGCTAACCAAGTTACAGATTCAAGATTGAAACCCAGGCCTGCCTTACCACCCAGGCTCCTTCAGTTTGAGTTTTTATTTTTCATCAAAGCTATACATGCACAAAAATGGTCGTATTTGGGGACTTCCCTGGTGGCGCAGTGGTTAAGAATCCGCCTGCCAATGCAGGGCACACAGGTTCGAGCCATGGTCCAGGAAGATCCCACATGCTGCAGAGCAACTAACTCTGTGTGCCACAACTACTGAGCCTGCGCTCTAGAGCCCATGAGTCACAACTACTGAGCCCATGTGCCACAACTACTGAGCCCACGCGCCTAGAGCACTTGCTCTGAAACAAGAGAAGCCACCGCAATGAGAAGCCCTCACACCACAACAGAGTAGCTCCCACTCACCGCAACTAAAGAAAAGCCCACGTGCAGCAAGGAAGACCCAACCCAGCCAAAAAATAAATAAATAAAAAATAAATAAATTTATTTTTAAAAAAAGGTGGAATGCTTCTGGAAGATTTGTTATGAAAATAGCAGGTCCCGCACCTCCCGCCCCGTTTGCCTTCCTTGGAGCCAACAACCTTGACCTCTTCAAGCTGACTGATTTGGAATTTATGTCCACAATGTATGGAAAATAGGTTCACACCATGTTGAATCACTGTGGGGTTTCAGCACACTGACAGCACAGAGAAGATCCTACAAGCTTCCAGAAAGAGTAGACATAATGTTACCTACAAAGAGCTGGAAATTTGAATGGCCTTGATCCTGTCAATGGCAACACTGACGCACAGAAGGCAGTGAAAAATACCTTCAAAATTCTCAATGAAAATGATCCTCAACTTAGAATTCTAGACACAGCCAAACTATCAATCAAATGTGAGGGTAAAATAAAGACATTTTCAGATATTAAAGTCTCAAAATATTGACTTTTCCTGTACCTGTTCCCAAGAAGCTTGTAGAGAATACCCAATCCCTTACAACTCACCTTGCATTTTACTGTTAGTCCTTTTCTGTTTTCCCTACTCTTATAGGTCTTAACACCTTTAAAAAATCCTTTTTCTGTCAGTTTAATAGGATTTTAAGAGAGAAAAATCAGGCGGACTCAATCAATTACCATTACCCAGAAGTTCTCTGCTCTTATTCATTTTCATAAGCAACAAACACTTTTTCAAACAAAATCTTATGCAAAAGACAAATATCTAAGACACATGAAAGCCATACATATTGCACTGGTTATAGCATTGTTTCTCTCCATTGGCTAACTGTTAAGAAAGTTGCTGCAGCTAATTAATGGAAAAGGAATGATCGAATTAGAACAACACTATTTTGTACCCATAAATTAATTAATGGATCTAGGCTAGGCATTGTGTATCAGCTGCTGTTAACATCACCCCTACAGCACACACACAAAATGATAATGCGACATTGTGTGTCTTTTGATGAAAGAACATGCCACCACCTGGAGTTGCCAAAAAATCAAAACCTGAATTCATCAAGCCTCTGGATCCAGCTATCAATATACTAGAAACACAGAGGACAGAAGGACACACTGAACTGCATCATCAGTGTGCAGTCCGCAAAATCCAGACTGGGCAACATCGACTGTTCGAATGCCCTGGGTTCCTCAACATATAAATTAAAAGAGGGAAAAAAGGGATGGAGGAAGAATCTTTGGATTAAAAGAGATTTAAAAGATATATCAAATAAGAAAGTGGGTAAGTGCACACCCATGTTCATAGCAGCACTATTCACAATAGCCAAGAGGTGGCAACCACTCAAATGTCCATCGACGGACGAATGAATAAACAAAATGTTGCACAGACGTATAATGGAATGTTATTCAGCCTTAAAAAGGAAAGAAATTTTGACACACACTACAACATGGATGAACCTTGAGGACACTATACTAAATGAAATAAGCCAGTCACAAAAGGACAAACACTATGATTCCTCTTGTATGAGGTACCCAGAGCAGTCAAATTCAGAGAAAGAAGGTAGAATGGAAGTTACCAGGGCGGGGGAGGGGGGGGGACTTTTTGTTAAGCGGGTGCAGGGTTTCAGTTTTGCAAGATAAAAAATTCTAGAGATTTGTTGCACAACAATGTGAATATACTTAACACTGGTGAACTGTATACCTAAAGATGGTTAAGATGGTGAATTTTATGTTGTTTTTTACTACAATTAAATTTTTTAATTTAGTTTCCAAAAATTTTGAAATTTTTTGGGCTTCCCTGGTGGCGCAGTGGTTAAGAATCCGCCTGCCAATGTAGGGGACATGGGTTCAAGCCCTGGTCTGGGAAGATCCCACATGCCGCAGAGCAACTGTGCCCCTGTGCCACAACTACTGAGCCTGCGCTCTAGAGCCTGTGAGCCACAACTACTGAAGCCTGCGTGCCTAGAGCCCATGCTCTGCAACAAGAGAAGTCACCACAATGAGAAGCCAGTGCACCGCAATGATGAGTAGCTCCCGCTCGCCACAACTAGAGAAAGCCCAGGCGCAGCAGCAAAGACCCAATGCAGCCAAATATAAATTTTTTAAAAAAGAATTTTTTTAAATTTTTTACTACAATTAAATTTTTAAACTTAATTTTCTTTAATCTGCCATTTAACTTTAATGGCAGATTAAAGAAGGTGCCTATGGTTGATTATATTATATAGAAATGCAAGGAAGTAATTACCATAAAAGTTGGGAAGAGAGCTATTGAGGGGAGAGGAAAGGAGTTGCATACTGGGACAGGACATGAAGAGGCTTCTGGAGCCCTTGACCTAGGTGCTAATTGACCAGAGTGGTCACCTGATAATATTTCATTATGCTATATATACATTTGTCTCCTGCAGCTTTCTGTATCTGTTTTGAATACAATTAAAAAGCAAGACAAAAACACTGAAATGCCGTCCTGACTGTCAGCATATTCTGGTCAAGCAACCCTTTCATCTGAATTAACAGAGGAGAGTTCGGAAGTGAGGTGGCCGGAAGCTGGGCCTGCCTCACCTCTCCCTCTTGGAGTCCTTTTGCAAAGCCCCGTGCTGCCACGCTCCTCCCTGCCTTTGAAGCCCAGGTTCTGCACACAGCCCGCCCACAGGGACATGCTCACAGAGCTACAACAGCTGAGCTCTGCCTGGGGTCACAGAGGGAAACAGGACTGGGCAACATGACAGCCAGGTTCCCACTCACATGAGTGCAGATAATAAGCCTTTGTTGTCAGCTGTCAAATTTCATCTTCTGGTTCCCAAATTCTCTAATGTGAATTCTGCTAAAATCCTTGTGTCACCGTAATGTGCCATCACAGGGTCAGGATGGCAACAGCTTTCTGTCAGTCTACGCAATGGGTGTCCCAGCGCAGAGTCCCTGCCAAGCAACAGCGTGCCCGGGAGGCTGCTTGGGGGTTGTGGTTAAGAGTACAGCTCTGGTTCAGGCTGCCTGGCTTCAAATCTGGGCTCTGCCCCCTGACCTGGGGTAACAGCTGATGGTCTCGGGGTCTCTGTCTCCCCACATGTAAAGGGAGGCTTGTAAGTATTTATTTCCTAGGGTTATTATGGGGCCTCAAGCTGAAATTTGTCAAGTCTTCAAAAAGAAAGCCTGCCTCAGGGTAGGGAATCGGTACTTATTATTATTATTGTTATTATTCCATTTAAAGGATGCAGCCCCAGGCTCACAATACCAGAGAGGGAAAACAGAGAGGAGAGAAAGTTCTCCCCCAAACTTTCCTTACGTCCTGGGGGTGGGAGAGCTTGTGAAGTTTTGCTGCCTCCATACCTGTCCATCTGACTGCTTGCTTGACACCCCAAACTCAAGAGGACTAAACCCCAATTCACACGCTTCCCCTCCCCCTCCCTCCAACCCTGATGCTCTTCTGGTGCTTTCTCTCTCTCTGGGATTTCCCTGGCGGTCCAGTTGTTAGGACTCGGTGCTTTCATTGGCAGCATGGCAAAAAAAAAAGGAAGGAAGGGAGGGAGGGAGGGAGGAAGGAAGGGAAGAAAAAAAAGGAAAAAGAAGGAAAAGAAAAGAAAAGGGAGATTGTTTCCCCCATTTACATGCTGTGGCCCAAGGGAGCCTTCTAAGGCACTTGGGGTCCTCCATACAGGAGCCACACGGCTCTCCCCACCCGCTCCCCTCCCCTTCACCCTCCCTGCCTGCTCCTCAGGCCAGTGGGGGTGGACCTGGACCAGGACTGTTCCCTTGAACTGAGGCAGCCATGGAAACCTGGCCCTCTGGCCCCACTGAGCCAAAACCTCCGCTGCAGGTCTCCACGCCCATTCCTAAGGAGCCGCCGAGTCTTCCCCTGCGGCTGGAACAGTTCTTAAAGACATGTAGCCCATCATCTGAGGCATCTCCTCCACTCACCGGACTCCGAGGCTAGCGCAGAGGGTCACTGCACAGTCGCTTATCCACTGAGTGCTTATTGAGCACCCGCTCTGGACCTGCCACTGAGCAAGACGGTTGGGCCACCTCAGTGAACAAACACAGTAGACACAGCCCAACAGCCATTCTCCCCGTCCTCCTTGCTAACAAAACCAGTTTTGTTCAAACCCCCTTGGAGTATTCCTAATCACTCAAAACCCATCATGGTACTTTACGCCCCTTGTCAATGCTTGATTTAACAATGGGCATTTCTAGCCAATGGAACTTAAGGGGTCAGCTACGGGGGAGCTGCTGGAAAGGTTTTCCTCACTCTCCTCAAAGGAAAATAAGGAAGAAATACCTATGTTGGCTGATGCCTGGAGCTGGGGTAGCCATCCTATGGCCTGGAGGGAAATAGGTGACACTCTGAGAAGGGCAGAGCTGAAAGATAGAAAGAACCTAAAGAACCTAGATCCTTGATGACACTGTTGGGCTTCTGAATTCACCACCCTGGATCGGCCCTGCCCCTGGTTTTCTTGTGGATTGCAGTGATAAAGGCCCTCATTGTTACTATTTGTTTTTTGAGGTATAATTGGCATATAACATTATATTATTTTCAGGAGAACAACGTAATGATTTAGTATTTGTATACACTGTGAAATGATCATAATAAGTCTAGTCAACATCTGTCACCTATACATAGTTACAAAACTTTTTCTTCTGATAAGAACTTTTTTTTTTAAATTTATTTATTTTTGGCTGTGTTGGGTCTTCGTTTCTGTGCGAGGGCCTTCACCAGTTGTGGTGAGCGGGGGCCACTCTTCATCGCGGTGCGCGGGCCTCTCACTATCGCAGCCTCTCTTGTTGCGGAGCACAGGCTCCAGACGCACAGGCTCAGTACTTGTGGCTCACGGGCCCAGGTGCTCCGCGGCATGTGGGATCTTCCCAGACCAGGGTTCGAACCCGTGTCCCCTGCATTGGCAGGCAGATTCTCAACCACTGCGCCACCAGGGGAGCCCTGATGAGAACTTTTAAGATTTACTTTCTTGGGCTTCCCTGGTGGCGCAGTGATTGAGAGTCTGCCTGCCGATGCAGGGGACACGGGTTCGTGCCCCGATCTGGGAAGATCCCACATGCCGCAGAGCGGCTGGGCCCATGAGCCATGGCCGCTGAGCCTGCGCGTCCAGAGCCTTTGTACCCTTTGACCTCCTTCACCATTTCACCCTACCCCTACCAGTCCCCCTTCCCCATCTCTAGCAACCACCAATCTGTTCTCTATATCTATGAGATTGAGGTCTTGGGGTTTTTTTAGATTCCACATATAAGAGATCATACGGTATTTGTATTTCTCTGTCTTATTTCACTTAGCATAATGCCCTCAAAGTCCATGCATGTGGTCACAAATGGCAAGTTTTCATTCTATTTTATAGCTGAATAATATTCCATTGTATATACATACCACATCTTCTTTGTCCATTCATCCTTTGATGGACACAGGTTGTTTCCATATCTTGGCTATTTTAAATAATGCTGCAAGGAACATGGGGGTGCATTTATCTTTTCGAGTTAGTGTTTTCATTTTCTTCAGATAAATATCCAAATATGGAATTGCAGAATCATGCAGTAGTTCTATTTTATTTTTTTTTGAGGAAACTCCATACTGTTTTCCATAGTGGGAGTACTATAAGCCCTCATTGTTTAAGCTGATCCTGGATGAGTTTTCTGTTACATGTAGCCAAAAGCCACCTACAAGGGTGAAGCAGGCAGTTAACACTTCCGAGCAATTGCCGGATACCAGGCACCAAATCCCAAACCTTAAGTCTTTCTCAGGACCCACACTTCCATCCTACGAGTTGGAAATGATTATGCCTATTTTACAGCTGAGGAAGCTGAGACCTAGAGATGGTGAGGAAATTCTCTGTCATACACTGAGTGACTGGTAGAGTTGGAACCAAAACCCAAGTAGTCTTCAGCTCTCTTTCCACTACACCGACAGTGGGGATGGGTCTGAGCATCACGTTCATAAGAGCTCTCCATCACAAGGACAAGGGATGTGAGCCAGGCCAGCCTAAGCTTCAGAGCACATGTACTGGTTTTCATCTCTCTCTATCTCATCTTTGCTTCTCTCTGACACCATACCCTCAGACCAGCTGCATCACTAGGCTAGAATCACAGCCATCAGCAGCCTTAGTCTCATATCCCAACAGTCAAGGGCCAAAAAGGACAAGGGTCACATTTTCCCCAGCCTGAGTTTTATTGGCCAAACTTGGGCCACATGCCCCCACTTGGGCTACTCACTGTGTAAGTCTGAACGCTGGTGCCACCTCCTGGTTCTGTGGCTTGGATGACCCAACCTCTCTATGCCTCAGTTTGCCCATCCTGAAATGAGGAAAATAATAGTACTTGCTTCACTGGGCTGCTGTGAGGATCATTCATCCATCCAAAAAATACTTAATGCATGCCAACTACATGCCAGGCAGTGTGTTAGGTGCCAGAGCCACAGGAGGGGGCAAAGAGACCCCTCCCTGCCCTCATGAAGTGTATAGTCTAGCAGGAAAGACAGATATGAAACAAACAAACGTGTGAATGAATATCTCTATTACGATGTGAAGTCTTGTATAAGAATAGACAAGAATAGAGCTCTGTGGGAGAGAAAGAAAGGGGACCTAGCTCCAATGAAACGAGGAACATTTACAGAGCCGGGCACTGGGCATGGTGTGGAGTAACCATTCAGTCCACACTGAATATAGGAACATATATATATACACGTGTGTGTGTGTGTGTGTGTGTGTGTGTGTGTGTGTGTGCGCGTGTGTATGGCTTTGTTTTTGTTTTTTTTTTTTTGGTTGCGTCAGGTCTTAGTTGCGACACGTAGAATCTTCGTTGAGGCATGAGGGATCTTTTTCGTTGCGGCACCCGGGCTTCTCTCTAGTTGTGGCGCACAGGCTCCAGGGCGCGTGGGCTCTGCAGTTTGCGGCACGCAGCCTCTCTAGTTGAGGTGCACGAGCTCAGCAGTTGCCCTGCAACATGTGGGATCTTAGTTCCCTGACCAGGGATCAAACCCACGTCCCCTGCATTGTAAGGCAGATTCTTTACCACTGGACCACCAGGGAAGTCCCCGGTTATGTTATATAGGTTTTTGCTCGGCAAAACCTCCCCACAGCGACTTCCCACGAGGAGAAGAGCTGGTGACTTGCTGCCCTGCTCTCCATCTCTGCGACCAATTATGAGCCTCCTGTGGGACGGAGAGAAAGTATGACACACGTGCTGGGACAGCAGAAGTGCGGCAGGTCCCAGGGCAACCCGTTCCTGATGGGCAACACAAACCCAGCTCTCGCCATCTCTGCTCATCGAGAATGGCAGCCCCTTCCGGGTCCAGCTGAGGTCCCAACCAGGAGGCCTGCAGAGGCCCAAGTGGCTTCTCAGGCTCCAGGGTCTCCCAAGCTCCTTCCACTGGCCCCAAGTCAAGCCCTAAATGAAGGAGTGCTGCAGAGAGATTTCCTGCGTAACAAGCCAACTTTCCACTCACCATGGCCAGGCCCTGCTATCTCCACAGCTCCTGGCCAGAGGGATGAGGGCCCTGCCCTGCCCCAAGCCACGGGGCTGTATCATCGTTTCCTGGTGACCGCCTCTGGAGGGACCATTTGCAAAACTCTTAGTGATCCAAGATGTGTCTGTGGAACACACTGTATCGCCACCAGGCCCCTCTGGGGCTCTCTTCCCATCCCTCCTGTATAGATGTGCTGTTTCTTTAGGGAAGAAGGGCTGAGAGCTGCTGGGTTGGATTAATTGCCGCAAACACTGACTCTGTTCCTGCACCCCCATTGCCACCACCCTGATCTCAGCTCAAGGCCTCATGATCCTATTCAGGACCCCAGTGTTAGCCCATCCAGTCTGCCGGCCCCCTGGCTCTCCTTTCCCACCATGGACGGCCAAAGGGGCTGCCTGGAGCACACGTCACTCCTCCACTTGCCACCTTCGATGGCGCCTGGATCTGAACAATCCAAACCAGTCCCCTTGATGTAGCCGGCAGGCCCCTGTGCTCTGGCCCCCACCTTACATTTCCAGCTGTGCCTTCTCAGCAAGCCAAATGTAACATGCAGGCTTTGCCCAGAATGTCATACACTCTTTTCATCCAAGATTTTCCCAATATGTGCCCTCCTTGTGCATTAATTTATTCATTAAATAATGAATGCCTACTATGTGCCAGCCCCTGTGCTTGGCTCTGGGATGTGATGGTGAGCCACACAGCCACTCCCCAGGAGTTCATGGTCCAGTGAGGGAGGCAGACATCACTGAAAAACCAAGAATCACCAGAGTTTATAATAATCACCCAGAGTAGTGAGAGCTGTGAAGGAACCATGTGGATGCTGAGGGATTAACAGAGAAGTGTGACGCTGCTGGGAGTCCAAGAAGGTGTCCCTGAGACAACGCTCACCCTGACACTGGATAAAGAGCAGCTGCCATGGGGACAAGGGCTTGGGGGAGGGGAGAGCTTCCAGACAAAGGCCCTGAGGCCAGAGGGACCTGCAGGCTCTGGGATCTGAGAGCCTAGGTGGCAGGTGGGCAGAGAGCGCCGAGATGGGCTGGAGAAAGAAGTGGTTACAGCCAGCCAGCCAAGAGATTGCCCTTGACCCAGAGGGCCTGGGGGAGCCCTGAGGGCTTCGAGGAACTCAAACAAGGCTCAAGCCTTCTGGACCAGGAGGGGTAAGAATGAAAACAGAAAAGCCCGGTGAGATATGATACAGGCTGGACTGACATCGCCACAGCAGAAATGCTGGGTCAAAGGGGACTTTATTTTTTAACTTTGTATTATGGAAAAATTTTCTAATATATAAATATGGAGATAACAGTATAATGAACTGCCCTGAACCCCTCATCCAGCCGCTTCAGCAATAATCAACCCAAGCTTGCTTCAGCTACACCCACCCACGCCGCTCACCCCCACTGGATTATACTGAAGCAAAACCCAGATGCCGTATATTTCACCCATAAATATTTCAGTATGTATCTCTACAAAAAAAGGACTCTTTTAAATCATAACCACATCATCACATCTAAAAAAAATTAATGATAATACAAAGGGAAAATGTTAAGGCTTGATACTTATTGCCAAACTACCATTCAGAAAAAAAGTCATCCCCCCCATCTCCTTGCACCTTTGCCAGCACTGGGTGTTAGAAGAAAGCGATTTCCACACGTGGTTCATCCTAAAACCTGAGAGCTAAACCTCCAGATTCATTTCATGAAAGGAGGAAGCTACATTAACAAGTCTGTGGAAATCTAATGCACACAGCCAGCTGATAGCCACGTGTGGACAGCAAGCAGGGGTTCTCAGGACAAGAGGTGGTTCATCCCCACGGCCCCTGCTGGCTTCCCAGGGCAGGCCTGGTGCACAGCCTTTCTCTCCCACATTTGCCAAAGTGGTCCAATGCAGCAGATTGAGAAAGGGCTTCCTTAGAAGTGAGAGGGACTTCCCTGGTGGTGCACTGGTTGAGAATCTGCCTGCCAATGCAGGGGACAAGGGTTCGAGCCCTGGTCCGGGAAGATCCCACATGCTGCGGAGCAACTAAGCCCGTGCGCCACAACTACTGAGCCTGCGCTCTAGAGCCCACGAGCCACAACTACTGAGCCCACGTGCCACAACTACTGAGCCCATGCACCGCAACTACTGAAGCCTGCGTGCCTAGAGCCTGTGCTCCACAATAAGAGAAGCCACCGCAATAAGCCCGTGCACTGCAACGAAGAGTAGCCCCCGCTCGCCACAACTAGAGAAAGCCTGCGCGCAGCAACAAAGACCCAACACAGCCAAAAAAAAAAAAAAAAAGAAGTAAGAGATTCCAGAAATGGTCAGGTCTGCCCACTGACACCTCCACCCAAGGTTTTCCTATTTGAGCTGAAACCCAGGGACTCCCCGTCTCGCCCGTCCTCAGGTTTGTTCTCCCCCCTCACAGTGAATCATTGGCCTCACGTTCACTCAAATATACAAAATATACAACCTGCACAGATGGATTTCCAGGTTCAGGGAACGGTTCTATCTTCTGCAGTGCAATGGCAGCATGCACAATTCCAGAACTCTCTGCCTAGTTCCCTGAGCTGCCTGAGCCCTGGCGTTATCCAGTCAGGGTGGACCTCCTAGTACAGCCATCTATCCTCAGCCCCCGATAGAGGCAGCTTTCCTTCTTCCATGCTCTCCATCTATTTACTGAGCCCTGCTATGTTCCAGGCATTGCGCCAAGCCTGGGAGATGCAAAGGTGAATTAGACCCAGGCCCTTCGCAGGAGGGGCTCACCATCTCCGAGAGAGACAGTCATATAAACACGGTGCAATTTGATCAGAGAGAGAGATGCATTCAAGGTGCTGTGGGAGTTCAGCCGTGGAGCAAAGAGCTCTGTCTGTGAGAAGAAGGCTTCTTGGGGAACGTATCTTTTAAGCTGGGTCTTGAATGACACTGGGGAAAGTTCCATGGGGGAACTTGCCCCATGGATCCAAAGCGAATTAATGCTCTTTGGACACGAGCAGCAGAACTAAATTACGAACGCAGAACATTGTATTTCTTTGATCCTGCAATTCCACTTCTATAATTTACCTAATAGATTTACTCACATGTGAAATGACATATGTTCAAGGCAACTTAATACAGCATTGTTTGCAAAGCAAAAGATTAGAAATAATCTAAATATCCATCAGTGTGAAGATTCATTTCCTATAGCTGCTGTAACAAAATCTACAAACTTGGTGGCTTAACTCAACAGAAATTTATTCTCCCATAGTTCTGGAGGCCAGAAGCCTGAAATTAATATCGCTGGACTGAAATCAACGCAATGGCAGGATTGTGATCCCTCCAGAGACTCTAAGAGAGAATTCTTTCCTCTCCTCTTCCAACATCTGGTGGGGTTGCTGCTGGCGTCCCTTGGTTTGTGGCCACATCACTCTGCCTCTGTGATCACCTGCCTCCTCTTCTTGGTGTCAAATCTTCAATCTCCCTCTTTACAAGGACACATGTGATCGCATTTAGGGTCCACACAGATAAGCCAGGACACTCTCCCCATCCAAGAGCCTTAATTTAATCACATCGGCAAAGTTCTTTTTTGCCATAAAAGTAATATTCACAGGTTCCAGGGCTTAGGATGTGGCTACCTTCTTGGGGGCCATTATTCAGCCAACCACCAGATGCACCCACACAATGGAATATTGTGCAGACACTAAGAAGAACGAGGCATCTCTCTGTGTACTAATGTGAAATGGACTCCAAGGTATATTTAAAAAAATTAAAATTTATATAATTTAAATATATAAAGTTTAAATAATTTTTTAAAAATTAAGTGAGAAAAGCAATGAATTCAAGGATTGTGAGTAGCTCAAAGAATCAAGAAAAGAAAAGCAAGTACAGAATAGTTTGTATGGTGCACTACCAACCTATATAAAAACTACGCTATGTGTGTGTGTGTTTGTGTATCATCTCCAGAAGCACACACAATACATTGATAATAATGGATACTGCTGCAGGAGGGAATGGGGAAGTGGGGGAACAAATGCAGGGCGAAGATTTTTCTCTGAATATCTTTTTTTTTTAAAACCAGCCTTATTTTTTTTTTTTTTTTTTTTTGCGGTACGCAGGCCTCTCACTCTTGTGGCCTTTCCCCCGTTGCGGAGCACAGGCTCCGGACGCGCAGGCTCAGCGGCCATGGCTCACGGGCCCAGCCGCTCCGCGGCATGTGGGATCTTCCCGGACCGGGGCTCGAACCCATGTCCCCTGCATCTGCAGGCGGACTCTCAACCACTGCGCCACCAGGGAAGCCCATAAACCAGCCTTATTGAGATATAATTTACGTACCATACAATCCACCCATTTAAAGTGTACAATTCAGTGGCTTTTTAGTATATTTGCAGAATTGCACAACCATTACCACACTCAATTTTAGAACATTTTCATCACCCCAGAAAGAAACCCCTGACTCATCAGCACTCACTGCCCATTTCCCCCAACGCCCTGCCTCCAGCCCTAGGAAACACTAATCTACTTTCTGTGGATTCTCTTGATTATAGATTTACCTCTTCTAGACCTTTTATATAAGTTGAAGCATATAGACAAAGTCCCAAGAGTCACTGTATCCATGTCCGGCCAACAGTCACAGTTTCCATCCCTGAAAGGGTTAGACTACTTCTCAAATTCAATGCCAGTCCCCCTTGAGTACATTTGTAAAGTGAACTTACAATAATATCCATATATAAAATAAGAAGAAAAGAGGAGAACAAAGAAATTAGTTAATACACTAACAAACACACAGAGCAAGTAAAGGAAAAAAATGTGCATGGCTGCTACATAGAGTCCCCAGTCTGCAGCTGGTCGCAAGCCCATAGTTGATATTCATAAATTCCTTCTTCCTTTACTCATTCATTTAGGTTCCCTTCGCTGCCTACCAATACCTCAGCTGATCAGGGTCCTTTACTTGGCGGAGTGACCCAAACCTTCATTGCTGAAAGATCTGAATCCTCAGTGGCCCCATCGTTTGTTGGTTGCTATAGTTTTCCATTAACTTCTACAATTTATGTGGAAGTACTAAGAAGTGCCCCAAAGTTGCAGATATAGTTGTTCTGCCCCGTTGCATAGCAGCACCCAATTTTTCCAATTTTTTGGTTTGAGGAGCCCAAAATGGCCAAGTGGCAGACTCAGTTCAATGGAATCATTGTGGTGTCCCCTGACGGAAGCATTCTGCCATCAGAACTAAGGCCTTCAAACCGGCAGAACTCAAAGTTACACAGACAGGGGGAAACAATTCTGCAGGTAAGTTATTAGATGTAACAGTGAGAGGAGACCCTCCCATTTCCACCCCTTGACTACTGCGGAGAAACAGCCACAGATTCAAAGCACATAGTGCATCCCGTAAGACAGAACCCCAACTTTTCAGGCCAGCTGGTAACATAACCGAGTCTTCAGTAGGCCATCCCATAGTTCCATCAGGCCAACTGCTTCTGGGTTGGCATGTGGTGGGACTAGTGAATTCTTATGTGTATGAATCTGTTGCTGCACTTACATTGCTCTGAAATGTGTTCCCTGGTCAGAAGCAATACTATGTAGAAAGAATACCAGGACAGTGAATGAAGTTTGCTGTGAGCACACAGATGGTTGGGTTGGCAGACGCATTTCAGGAAGAGGTAGCAAATCCATATCCAGAATAAGTGTCTATTCCAATGAGGACCAAATTGATGCCCCGCCATGATGGAAGAGGTCCAGTATAATCAATCTGCCACCAGACGGCTGGCTGACTGATTCCCTCACCTCCAGGAATGGTAAGCTTCTAAAATGTCTGGAGGGCATTTCTTTCCTTTTTTTCCTCATTCACTCAACAATCTTCTGAGCCCCCCTGGGCCCAGCCTGGAAGTGGCACTGCAGGGGCTGGGCTCTTGGCCACTGTGTCAAGCTCAGGTTTTTTTTTTCTCATGTACAAAGGGATATGAGAAACAGTATGGCTGCAACTGCCACGTCTCAAACAGAATGGCACAGCGAAAAGAGCACTGAACAGGGAGTCCAGAGCACCTGACTTCTAGTTCTAGGTCGGCCATCAACACCCATGGGATGTGAATTGCAGCAAGTTGCCTCACTATGCTCAGTTTCCCCATACTTGAAACAGAACAAAAGCCCCAGGATAGCAGGTACCACTGGTAGACCAAGGGTGTGATGGTTGGACCAGCTCCCCTTGGATGCAGGCCACAAGGGAGTCAGTTGTCCACAGAAGATTTTTTAAATTGTCAACTATGGGGAAGGGGGAAGGGTAAGCTGGGCCGAAGTGAGAGAGTGGCATGGAATATATACACTACCAAATGTAAAATAGATGGCTAGTGGGAAGCAGCTGCATCACACAGGGAGATCAGCTCTGTGCTTTGTGACCACCTAGAGGGATGGGATAGGGAGGGTGAGAGGGAGGGGAGATGCAAGAGGGAGGGGATATGGGGATATATGTATACATATAGCTGATTCACTTTGTTATACAGCAGAAACTAACACAACAATGTAAAGCAATTATACTCCAATAAAGATGTTTTAAAAAATTATCAACTAATAGTTGATCTGCTTTTTATTATCACCATATACCTGCAGTTCTAAAGAATGTCAATGAGAAAATACTCACCAAAAATGTCTTTCGTTTGCCTAAGTTCTAAACAATTGCTACCATTACTATTGTTTTACTAACATATGTATAAGCTTTATATTAGCATGCTTTTACTACTTATCCTTTAATAAACATATTTTACATGGATATTAACTTGGAGAACTCCCAATTATTCAATTGCCCCAGACACACATGGACCCAGCTACATGTGTTTATTTCTAGAGTAAGTTTATAATGGAATCTTTTCAGCTTACTTCTGGCTAAAATTTAAACAAATAAATTAAAGACGGAGATTGAAGAGTGGTTCCCACCCACCTGATCGCTAACTGCTAAGGCATTAACTCGGGGGAAGGTCACCTGCGCCATCTGGTGGCCGAAATGGTGATTACAGGCACATGTACCTGGACGGTCTTATCCCAGAAGGCAGCTCAGGGGAGTAGTGTAGTGAGATGTGGTGGCTATTGAGCTCTTGAAATGTGGCTTATCAAAATTGAGATGTGCTGTAGGTGTATATAACATACTAGATCTTGAAGACTGAATGCAAAAACACGTAAAATATTTCACAATTGTTTATAATGATTAAATATTGGTTTTATATTTATTGCATGTTCAAATGATAGTATTGGCGCAGGGAAAGCAGCAGGGAGGTTTAATTAGACAAGCCAGGCCCAGGGCTGATTGCATCCCAGGTCTGTCTAGACAACAATGAGCATGTCCCTTCAGTTCCCAGGGCCTTATCACATTTAATCATCAAAATCATGGGATTTTGATGATTAAATGTGATAAGGCATATAAAACTCCTCAGGTGCAGTGGGTGCTCAATAGAAGTTGGTTTCCTTCCTCTCAGAGTTGATCAAAGTGCCAGGAAAACTAGAGGAGGTGGCCTCCCCTGAGCACCAACAGAGGCTCTTGATTTGCTTCTCTTTTCCCACATTATTGCTAAGTTGCAGGTGCCTTAGCTGAGTAATCAGGCTCCCTAACTGTGGAGGACCAGCTCCAGCTGTGGCCCTCCTGGGCGGCCCCCAACCCTTGGCACCAACTAGGCACTCTGCACCCTTCCAGGCAAGACCGAGTCTGCCTTTCTGCCTAGGTGTCTCGCACTCCACACACCTACTCCTCCCCTTCCCGCAGTGAGCTGCCCCTCCCCTCCAGCCCCTGCATTCCACACCCACGACTGGTGGGTCACAAAGTGCTCACTCACTGCCACCTCTACATCAGCGGTTCTCAGGGTTGTCCCTGGTCCGGCAGCATCAGCATCACCCGGGAACTTGTTAGAAATGTAAACAGACCAACTGAATCAGAAACTCCAGGGGAAAAGCCAGCAATGCTGCAACACATCCTCCAAGTGATTCTGATGGTCAAGTTCAGAGCCACTGCTCTACAAAACCCCGCTCAGCCACCAGGCCTGTTCTCAGCTCCTATGTCAGGTCTCACCTTCTCCCCTGCCACCCACTCCATCCTGTGACCCCCATTCTATTGTGGAGAAATTCTCCCGATACTTGAAACTACCCTATTCTCTTCCCCTTCACCACCTTGCCCACAGTAATGCTGACCAAACCTCAGTCATAGCAAACCTCTGTATTTCTGTCACATAGGCAGGCCACTTTTCTATTTCTTACTCAACAGTTTTAAATTTGACACTAGTTCAAATATACACTTTAGGGACTTCTCTGGTGGTGCAGTGGATGGGACTCAGTGCTCCCAATGCAGGGGGCCCAGGTTCAATCCCTGGTCAGGGAACTAGATCCCACATGCATGCCATAACTAAGAGTTCACAGGCCACAACTAAGGAGCCCTGGAGCCACAACTAAGGAGCCTTCCTGTGGCAGCTAAGATCCGGCACAACCAAAAGTAAATAAATAAACAAATATACAGTTTAGCCTGGCCCTAAAGAATCTATAAATTCAGACAGAATACAAGTTATATTTTTCTGTTGCACATTAAAATAAACACTATAAAATTTGGAGAGTTCCAAAGTACCACCTAAAAGTCGTTTTGGGGAAATAGTGCCTTAAGTGTGGCCTGGCTCTCCCAAAACACACTCTACCCACCCTGCCCATCCCCCAGAGCCTCAATTTCTCCTTTGCCTCTCATCTAATGCCACACTTCCATCAGTACTACCTTCCTGGACCACTTAGTCCCACCCTTTCATCCACCCACCCATGACTCTGACATCCCTGAGGACTCCCCATGAAACATCACCAGCCCAATAAATACATACGGGATGACTGAACTCTGGGCCACCAAGATGTCCACGTCTGCTCCACAGCACCCCAGACCCCCATCCTCACATACTCTGCTTTATGCAATACCTCCAGGAAGTGTCCCTGGGCCTCCCTGCCCCAGTCTTTTCACCTTCTCTCTAAGAGCTAAACCCTTAAATCATTAGTACACAGTTAAAAATAATTTCCTTCATGCCCCTCAAAATCTAGTCCAGGCTGATCTGGACTAGACACACGCACACACACAGATTTTCTATTAGGGTATAATATACATCGAGGAAAGCACACATAAGTGTACAGTTCAATGAATTTTCACAAACTGAACACAACTCTGTAACCAGCACCTGAGAACTTCCTCTTTCCCACTTGCCATTAATTACTGCCCACCGTCCACTCCCACCCGAGAGTGAGCACTCTATCTTCTAGTAGCATAGATTCATTTTGCTCATTTTTGTATTTATATATATGAAATCATATGGTATGCACTTTTATGTCTGGTCTTCAGCCATATTGTTATACGTAATTATAGATCATTTGTTCTCATGGCTGTGTAGTATTCAAAATTCCACTGTATTACTTTCCTATTCCTGCTGTAGCAAATTACAAATTTAGTGGCTTAAAACAACACAGACTTATTATCTTACGGTTCTGGTGGTCAGAGATCAGAAATGGGTCTCCTTGGGCTAAAATCAAGGTGTCGGCAGGGCTACATTCTTTCTGGAGGCTTGAGGGAAGAATCTATTTCCTTGCCTTTTCCAGCTTCTAGAGGCCACCCATATTCCTTGGCTCATGGCCCCTTCCATCTTCAAAGCCAGCAATGACTGGTTGACTCTTTCTCATATCACATCACCCCAACTCTGATCCTTCTGCCTCCCTTTTCCACATTTTAGGAATCTTATGACACTTGGCCCACCCTAGTAATCCAGGATAATCTCTTTAAGGTCAGCTGATTAAGCCCTTAATCCATCTGCAACCTTAATTCCGCCTTGCTATGTAGGATAACATATTCACAGGATGTGAACATCTGGGCGGTGGCCTTATTCCACCTGTCACATCCACCACGCATCTGTCCATTGTACTGTTGATGAGCATTTGGGTCCTTCCAGTACGAGACTGTTGGTGAGCATATTTCTGTTGGGTTTAGACATATCAGTGGAATAACTTACTTACAGGCTAGGTGGCCAGCTTTAGCAGACACTGCCGATTTTTCCCAAAGTGGCTGAACAAATATAACACTCCCACCAGCTACATATGCATTCTACTTGTGCTCTGTGTTGCAACACTTGCTATTTTCCATGGCTCTCACAGACACCAGATGCTTCCTTGCCCCTCTGCCTTTCTTCGTGTCTGCAGGGCCCAAAATGTTTCACCTCCAACCATCCATGCATTTCCATTGCTGTTTCCAGGAAGCAAAACATTGTTGGAGAAAATCAGGCCATCTTCTGACCCAAATTACAAATTTGTGTGGCTACCTGTGGGCACTTATGGCCATTCAACAAGCCTATTACTTATAGAATCTTATGATGACAGCAACTTCAGGGGCCACGTATACTCCATCCTCTCACTCAGAGCAGTTATATCACATGCACCATGATTGGTCTCTCATGTGCCCTCCAGAAAAGCTTCCCCAAATCTCTCAGCTGGACTCTGTGCCCCGCTCTCTGCTTCGACAGCACTCAGCTCTACCTTGCCACCTCCCACATCACATTAGAATCCACTGTCTCTCCCAGTGCACTGTGTCACAGGGGCAGAACCCAGATGATTGGACACAGCTCCTGCCCTTGCATCTATCGCTCAAGGCAGGAAAGCTCAAGTTCTCCTGTGTTCCTTAGTGACAGGCACCACCACTCTCAGCACATTTTCATGCAGGAAGGAACCAAACAGCGTCTCCAACAGATGATCTTTCTATTATTGGACAGGTCTGATCCAGTTCAGTACATTTACTAAGAGCCTCCACGGTGCCAGGTGTTGTATGAGGCATTGTAGAAACAATATGAAGAACAGCTCCTGCCTTCAAGGAACTCAGGTCTCCAAAAGCCTCACTCTTCTCATTTCCTGCCATGGGCCCCAGAAACAAGGGTCCTCCCTCCTCCACCTCAAAACAGATACAGTCAGCCAGGGAGTGAAAGGAGGCAGAGCCAACACACTAACTACAATTTAGGAGATGGGATTAGTGACAAAAATAATCTCCAGTGATAGAAATGAGATGGTAGCCTGGGGCAGGCACAGGGTGACTGACTGTAAAGTGGAACAAGAGAACTATCTGGAGTGATGGGGATGTCATACCTCTTAATTGGGGCGTGAGCTACAGGGATGTATACATCTGTCGAAACTTATCAAACAGTACACTTAGTAGAGTTGATTTTAAAAGAGAGATGGTTTCAAGTCTCCGCACTGCCTCTCACTGCCACTCACTGGATGGATCATCTCAGCCCCAAGTCACCATCTTTCCAAATCTCTGTTTCTGTCTGTAAAACGTCGTTTGTGAGCTAGTTCGATGATTTTCAGGACTGATTTTTAAAAATCTTACTCTAAGCCAGAGACAAGGGAGCTCCCTGGCTGAAGCGGGCGTGGGGAACCTAGTGTCCTCAGACCCCCTTCCCTCCTCACAAGGACCCTGAGGGGGCACCATTACTGCTAAGTCCCAAACAGATCTGACTGGCTCTGATTCTATGTCTGTCTCTGCTTCAGACTAAATATATCCCCTTTTCCTCCAAACCAGATGGTTTCCAGATTCCTCTGGAAAGAGCAGACTTGGGAGAGGGAAGCAGAGACCAAGAAGAGGACTATCCTCTCCTCTCCACTCTCCTCCTCTTTCCTGGTTCATTCAACGCAATACACAGAGCAAGTGTTCAAGAAGTGGCTGCAGTACAAGACCCCTCATTAATGGTCAATTTCAGCTACATTCAAGGACTTCATAAAGCCTGGATTACTGGGGCATGAGGTTTCCACTAAATCCCAGGGGCTTTTCATCAGGGAGAGGCAGAAGGCTCTGGCCCTGGGCCTCCCAAGCTGAACAGAATGACTAATGGGTCCTTATGCCCAGGACAGTGGGTCATGGAGGAGGGAGGTTACATTTTTAATGTTTTCTCTCCTTTTCTGATTAGCACAGCTTCCCTTTCTGCTTTCAGTAGTTCTCTGCATCTAGGAATAGAAAAAGCCTTTTTTTTTTCTTTTCATTAGACCTTGTCAGTTTTATTCCAGTGGGTTTTTTAAAAAATGAAATAACTTTACTGAGATATAATTCATATACCATACAATTAACCCATTAAAAATGTACAATTAGGGCTTCCCTGGTGGCGCAGTGGTTGAGAGTCCATCTGCCAATGCAGGGGACACGGGTTCGTGCCCCGGTCTGGGAAGATCCCACATGCCGCGGAGCGGCTGGGCCCGTGAGCCATGGCCGCTGAGCCTGCACGCCTGGAGCCTGTGCTCCGCAATGGGAGAGGTCACAACAGTGAGAGGCCCGCATACCGCAAAAAAAAAAAAAAAAAAAAAGTACAATTAAATTTTTTTAATATATTCAGAGTTGTGCAACCATCACCACGATTGATCTTAGAACATTTCATCATGCGCAAACGAAACTCCATGCTCATTAGCAGTTATGCCTCATTTCCTCCCAACCACCCCAGCCCTTGGCAACCAATCATGAATCCACTTTCTGTCTCTATGGATATGCCTATGTTGGATATTTCGTAACAATGGAATCATACAATATGTGATCTTTTGTGTCTGGCTTCTTTCATTTAGCATGTCTTCAAGATTCATCCATGTCATACAGTATATTAGTACTTTATTCCTTTCCATTGCTGAATAATAGTCCATTGCATGGCTATACCACATTTTGTTTATTCATTTGTTGATGGACATTTGGGTTGGATCCACTTTTTGGCTACGATGCATAATGCTTTGAAGGTTTGTGCGTAAGTTTTTGTGTAGACATGTTTTCATTTCTCTGGGGTATATATCTAGGAGTGGGGTTGATGCATTATATGGTAGCCTTATATTTAACCTTTTTTTAAAAAAAAAAGCCTTCTTAATACCCACAAATTTCAGTTTCCACACTTCATAGCTACATTTTCATCCATATGAAAATACAGGACACACACACCACCTACAGTGAATTCATTAACTTAAAAAATATTTTGATGGATCACAACATGAACAAACACTAAACGGCAGCACCCCTCTGGGAGAGAGGCAATGCTTGGCATACACCCTGACAAAGTCCCCTTGCAGGAACCCCACTGCCCCCAGGGCGGCAGCCCACTGGTACACACCTGTGAGCTGGATCACACTGAGGATTCCCAAAGCCAGCCATGAATGGCAGGAGCCAATCCCAGAGAAGCCAAAGGATAAATCTGTCACTGCTTTTCCTCTGTCCTCCCCTCTCCTCTCCAGGGCAGTCTCAGGACTAAAAGAAAAGAGAAGATGTGGCCACAAAGTTGATGGAGTTGAGGAATAGGTTCTGGGGGAGAAAGGACAGACTAGGATTAGAGCCCCAGGGGGTGTGGAAAATAGTAATAAAAGTCATACATGTAATTTAATATTTTCTAGCAGCCACATTAAAAAGATAAAGAGATAAAATTAATTTTAATGGTATAATTTTATTAACCCAATATATCCAAAATGTGAAGAAGTAGTCAATATAAAAATTATTGAGACATTTTTATATTTTCCTTTTCTTAGGAAGTCTTTGAAATCTGAGTGCATTTCACACTGAGAGAACATCTCAGTTTAGAATGGCCACATTTAAAGTACTCAAAATCCACATGTGGCCAGAGGCTACCATATTGGGCAGTGCATATGGGAGAGCAAAGAAATGAGGAGACTCTCCCTGAGTAGTGCCCAGCAGTCGGGGGGTGCAGGGAAGTGTGTTTCAGTAGACGCCCACCCTCCTGTGTCTGGACACCATTCCTGGAAGGCACACAGCTGCTGTCATCCCAGAGCCAACACTGAGCAGCTCTGGAGAACGTCCTGTGCAGAACTGGGACCCAGCCAGAAGCAGCACAGCAGTGTGCAGATGCCACGTGGGGCTCATGGACCAGATCCCAACCATGGAGGACTTGCATTTGGCTCCCACGTGTTTTTAAATCTCTTGAGTGGTTGTCGTTTTCATGACTTTACATTTCCTTCCTGGCTCCTGTAGACATTGGGGTATGTAACCCCTGCATAAGACCACGGTTCCTGAAGTCAGGCAGCCCTGCATGTTAACTTTGACTCTACCACTTTTTAGTTGACAACAGATACATTAAACTCTTCATATGTGTCTTTTACTATAAAATTGGAGGTAAGAATACTTCAGAGATGTATGATTTTAATGAGACAAGGAATTAATTGGCTAGTACAAAGGCTGGTGCATAATAAGCACTCAATAAATTGTGGCATTCATTTCTCATTCACAGACATGAATTCCTTAGAGTCCATACTATACTCCTCTTCCAGTATTGGAAAACTGGGAAGTACATGCACAGGACGAGTTCTTAAAAGCAGCCCCCACTTCTATACAATGACATTGAGGAATGGCTTCTGTGCTCACAATTTTAAGGCAGTCTGTTTCCCTTCTCTGTTGCCCACCAGTATGGCTCTATTGAATTAAGCATTCCTCAGTACCGAGGCATTGAAAAGACTGATTTCCAGGAATAAAAGGGGAAAGCTAACAATGACACCAAGGGCCCCTCCTGCTAACCTCCATGCTGGTTCCAAGGTCGAAGTCTCTGGGGATCTGGGCATTGGATGCTGCAGATAAAGGATAAGATATTAATGAACAACTTGGCCATTGTTCAACCCTAATTTTTGCTTTCTGTTTTTGCTTTTTATGGGGAAATTAAGAGGCTGGGACTTAAAAGAAGCATCTAAACAAGCTTGATGGTCCCATCATGACCCTCTAGCCTGGAGCTCAGGCTTCTTCACCATTCCTACCCGCCCCATGCAGTGTGCTTCTAACTCAGGAATGTAAGTGGCAGCAAAAGTGGGCAGCCCGCCACAGGGCACAAAAGCCCTGGAAGGGGGGAAACTACGGAAGATTCTTTCTTCCCAGTTCTCTCTTTTCCCATCACCCCTTCCCACTGTTTTTTTTTGTTTGTTTTTGTTTTTTTGCCACACCGCGCGGCACGTGCGATCTTAGTTGCTCAACGAGGGATCAAACCCACGCCCCCTGCGTTGGAATGGCAGAGTCTTAACCACTGGACTGCCAGGGAAGTGTCCCACTTCCCACTGTTTAATGCACATCTGCTTCTTCATTCCTTTCTGTGATTCATTATTAATGATTATGTGCTCAGCACTGTACCAGGCATTTTGATCCTCTTCCTGTTTTCCAGAATAACTCCTGTCCCTCCACCCCTTTTTCTTTTGCATTACTCTTGTTTCCCGTGTACTATCTCTAAGAGTCACTCCACATTTCACTCTAAAAGAACAGAACTGGCTCCTTCTTCTATAGTAAATAATACAAGTTGGTCCTCAGGGGATGAGGAGAAAAGGGACAGTTTGAGCAGCACCTAGGGAGCTAACACAGCTCAAGAGGAGCACATGGGCAGGTAACGGAGCAAAGACAGCAGCAGAGTTCTTATTTCTATTCCGAATTTAAGTAATTCCTTTGTTATCAAAAATAACTATGTCAGCATCAATAAGCTGCTGATTATAAAATGTATCCTTGGCAGAGAGAGAAAGAATTAACATTGAATGGATACTTGCCATCTGCCAGGCACTGTGTAAGGCTAGTGGTTCTCAGTATTTAGTGGTCAAGGACTCCTCTGGGATTCTTGTGGAAGCTCTGAAATCTCTCCCTTAGAAAAATTCAAACATACACAAAATTTTACATAGAATTACAGGAGCAAAAGATTCCTGAAGCACAATCACAGACTCCAGATTAAAACCTTTTACGCTAAGTCCTTACCTCTGAGAGCATGGCATCATTGAGACGACATTGTTATCCCCACCTTACAGAGGAGGGAACATGCCCAAGCCCATATACATAAGTGGCAGAAACAACATTTCAACCAGAGTTGTCTAAACACTACAACTTGCTGGCCTAGATGAAAATGTCACTTGGTTTTTACTGTTACTATAAATATCACTCCTTATTTTTAAACGAGGAAATAAAGATTATGTGTGAAACTAAAATCTGTGCAAAGCATTCTAGACTCAGCCAAGGGAAATCAGGAAGCTCAAAATTCCCGGAGGTTCCAATCCCATTTCCTATCAGCCAAAAGCCCTACTCCCCCTGAACCCACCCACCCAGCTGGAAAACAAACCAAAGACGCACTTTTCTTAGATTTCATATTCCTCAGAACAAGAGGCAACCTCTATCATAATAGCTCAATTAAACTCAAAAAAAAATTTTTAAGAGGCAACCTCTCTTTAAAATAATCCATCAAGGACTTCCCTGGTGGCTCAGTGGTTAAGAATCCGCCTGCCAAGGCAGGGGACACGGGTTCGAGCCCTGGTCCCGGAAGATCCCACATGCCGCGGAACAACTAAGCCTGTGTGCCACAACTACTGAGCCTGCGTTCTAGAGCCCACGAGCCACAACTACTGAAGCCTGCGCACCTAGAGTTCATGCTCCACAACAAGAGAAGCCACCGCAATGAGATGCCCACGCATTGCAACGTAGAGTAGCCCCCGCTCGCCACAGCTAGAAAAGCCCACACGCAGCAACAAAGACCGAACGCAGCCAAAACTAAATAAAATAAAATAACTTTATTAAAAAATAATAATAATCCATCAGTCAAATGTGAATTAAGAGACCAGTCAAAGCCTATAGATATGAAACAAAAGAAATTTAATTTCAGAATATTACATGAATATAAAAGAAAAACAACGCATATGTTTCTTTACAGTTACATATATATATAAATATATATATATGATATAGTTGAATAAGAATGAAAAATAAAAAATGGTTAGACAGTTAAGAAACCTTGTTTCTCTTGTTGAGCAAGCTTGGGGATAGCAAAAAGGCAATCCTTGCTATGAAGAAAGGACCCTGGGGCAGGAGTGTTTTTCCCAACCAGTTCTGCTGGTCCCCAAACATGTCCGGGGGAGTGCTCAATGGCTCTTTAGCACCTGCTGTGGCCACGCACACTCCAGTTTCCATGGTAACCCAAGCACTCAGGCTATTAAGTACTTACTCCACCTCCTTGCTAGCCCACGCATCCACTCTCCACCTGTGGAAGGAGTTCAGCATTACCTGTCTAGGAAAGCCAGCTCTCCTATAGTGAGTCTTAGATTGGATTAATTACTACTGGTCTGAAAAGCTTGTGCATCTTAGAAACCCAAATCTTCCCCAAATTCTAGAGCAATCCTGCCAATTGCTAGTATCCAGTTTGGATCAAGGTCCTGTCTTCAGTACCAAGGCTTCCAGATGCAGGAGGGCAGGGATGAGGCTCTCTCCTGGGGAAAGGAGTTCTACTTAGAAAAGACTTCAGAATGAGAGCCATCAGTTTCAAGCATCTGTGCAAGGCCCTGTATGAAGGAAGCAGACAAAGTCCAGAGAAGTCATTCCCAAGATGGCTTCCCCAGTTATGCATGGCCACACAGCTAGTCACTCTGGGACCACAGGTTCTCCTAGAAGGCAGTGTTTTAAACCGTATCCTAACACAGGTTTCTGTGAGAAAAGCTGAACAGAAACACTGCTGTTCCAGAGGAGAGAATGGCCCTGCTCTGACACTCTGGAACCACTGGCTTTCTTACAAGCCAGCAAAACAGCCACCTCTGGAACACCCAGTGGTCAACAGTTAACCCTATACTACTCCATTTCCCAAGGGTACCCCCTCGTCATTCCTAACTCTGGAAAGACATTCAGGGTAACGAGCTTGTGGAGGATCAACTGCGGTTTCAGTTATGATCAGATACCACCTCCTTTAATGTGTTTTGGCACTCAGGTACAATCAGTATCACCTAATCCTCTATTCACTGCTGCAATGGAGTCTTTCAAACCAGATTCATTGGTCCCAGTGCAAAAGTCAACCATTGTAAAAGGTTAGAAACTCCAGTGCCCATGGTTTTCACTGATTCAACCAGTATAGCTCGCCCAGTACAGATGTGAATCAAGGAAGTGGTCTGCATTTTTTATGCTTGAGCCCTCTGGCATAAATACACTGCCCCATAGTGATATCACATCAAAACCCATTGCAACTGACCCCAGAAAGAAATGAAATTTTAAAAGCAACAAGAGGCATTTCCAAAGAGATTGTTCCAACACAAAAAATAAACATAGAAAACAGAGTTTTAAAATATTATAGATTTTAAAAATTGTTAAATACTGGCTCAAAAATATCTGCCCACCAAGTCAGAAGGGCAACAGTACCCTTCTGGAGCAAATGCTAAAGGGTTTTTGTTTTTGCAAAGATTCCGCAGGATTAAAATAGTTACATATTATAAGGCAGAAGGTTACTCTGTTTATTTCTCAAATTTGGATTCCAACTAGTTCACAGCTTCTGTTAAAAAAGAAAAAAGAAGGAAAAGACCTATCATACCCTTACAGCAAGGGAAATCATATTTAATAAATACTTTAATGAAACACACATACCCAAATACCCAAATAAACTGCCCAAGCAGGCAAGCTATATAAAAGCATGTGACAGACATCTCTCACCACCCCAGCCCTGGAACACGAACCTGGATTACCAGTTGCATTCAACCAAAGAAAGTCTCCTAAATCTCAGCTACCTCCCTTAAACAGAACCACAGAACAAACTCAATGACAAGGAGGTATCAGGTCACTGCTCTGCTCTCTCCACCTATGCCAGACCATGTTTAACAGACCACACCACTACGGAATGAGACACTTAGACAAATAAAGAAAGCAAGTATCAAGTTAAGGGAGAACACACTTTAGCCTAGGGGCTTTCCTGATGGCGCAGTGGTTGAGAGTCCGCCTGCTGATGCAGGGGACACAGGTTTGTGCCCCGGTCGGGGAAGATCCCACATGCCACAGAGCGGCTGGGCCCGTGAGCCATGGCCGCTGAGCCTGCGTGTCCGGAGCCTGTGCGCCGCAACAGGAGAGGCCACAACAGTGAGAGGCCCGCGTACCGCAAAAAAAAAAGAAGAAGAACCCTACACAAATGAACTTGCTAATAAGTATTTTTAAGAATTATATAAAACTGCTCTAGAGAAAGGGGCTTCTGAGCAGTTTTATACTCCTAACCATCTATTGTTCACAATCTATCAAGTTGGACAGCCAAATTTTACATTTTTCTCTACTACTGCTGTTACAGCAGCAGAAGAAACAGAAAATACGGAAGCCAGGACTGACATCCGGATGCAAAACCAAACTGTGCTCCCCAGACTCATCTTTTGTTTCAGCAACACCACAGCATTTCAACTGTTTAAAAATAGGTCAGCAAGTCATGGTTTGCTGGGCAACTGCCCCCCCACTGAGGCCTGACTCAGTTCTGGCACACAGGGTGAAAAAGGTTACACACCTAACAGAGCAGGCACAGACTAACATTCCCACCTGCCCTGCTGCTCTCTGGGCAGTGAGTTCTCACACTAGATCAGAGCCATGCCACTGCTCACCTCAAACACATGTGAACATCCCAACACGGTCAAAGCTCCAGCCCATCTCCAAACTACTCCCTATGCCCATCTTGACAAGGAGAGGGGTGGGCCAGCAGCCACCCCTGAACATGGGTGATAAACCACAACTGCTTCCAAATAAGACCATTGTCTACTTTAAATCTCTCAGCCCTGTGGAGACTGATGCTCACTTCCTCCCTCTGACTCCAGCTGGCTCTCAGGAGACGGTCCAGCCTGCACACCTGATCCCTTAGAAGGATGCAATATAATCCCACCCATCAAGAGTTGTCCTGGCCATAAAGCCAGCCCCATCCTAGTCCCTCTCCAGAGCTTCCACTACATACAGGAGTTTCAGCAAGTCTCAAGTAAGCTGTTGGTGATATTCCTTGAGTCCCAGTGATTTGTCACAGAAGTACTGGCACCACCCTGGCACCAGAGCTGTTTTAGGCGAGAGGAAACTGAATGAAGGAAAGGAGTTCAGCAACCACACAACTATTTTTTTTGCGGTACGCGGGCCTCTCACTGTCATGGCCTTTCCCATTGCGGAGCACAGGCTCTGGACGCGCAGGCTCAGCGGCCATGGCTCACGGGCCCAGCCACTCTGCGGCATGTGGGATCTTCCTGGACCGGGGCACGAACCCGCGTCCCCTGCATCGGCAGGCGGACTCTCAACCACTGCGCCACCGGGGAAGCCCCACACAACTATTTTGACATCACTGAGGAAAGGGGAAGAGAGGAAAGGAGAGAGAATGGAGGGAGGGAAGAAGGGCCACAGTTTAATATTATTTGTTTAAATATTGTATCATTCTGAATTCTCCTTTTTTGATACTGCAGGCCAAATACCTACAATCTCAGGCCCAAGAAATAATAAAAGAATTTCCAGGAAAGCTATAAATTCTTTGTACAAAAATAGGTATTGAGGAGTAAAGCCTCATAAGTTAAAGAGCTTTCCCAAAGCTTAAGGTGAAAAAGAGAGGAAAGACATCTGGCTTAGAGCCCATTTTGATTTTTTACCTTTTAAAATACACAAACAACAAATAAACAAGAAACAATAACCAAAACATCTCCCAAAACTATCAAAATAGAGAAAAGCCCAAGCTATCAGTTAAAAATAACATCAATCCACCAGGATTGACAGCACTTTTTAAAAAAATCACTGGCAGTTGAGCACAGATTTCAAATATTTTAAAAATAGAATCTGCCTAAACAAATACATGGAATGAGCACAGGAGTCTGCCTGGTTCTACTCATTTACTGTGCTGTCTACGCCGATTTGGCTGGTTAGTGGTTTCCCCATAACGTTTTTTTTAAAGAGAGAGAGTCGCTAGCACTGGTTCAGCAGGCAGAGTCTGTAGATGTCACCCACTTGAGTGGGGCTAGAGGCGTCAGTCAAGTCACAGGATTAGTTGGCTTTCACAATTCAACATGCAGCAAGCAAGCTGCAAGTCCAAGCTTCTCTGTGAGTGGTAATGGCACCTGGCCCACAAAAGAGAAAATTCTGGGTGGACAACAGGAAACCTCTGGATCCTTCAGAGGAATCCTAGGCTGAAAGAGAAAAAGGAGCATTAAACACATTTATAAATATTTATTTCTGCAAACATTCCACCCAAAAGCTAGAGAAATCTATACTTATTATTTTCTAAACTGAGGGAGAATTGTTTACTCTCTACCAAGTACACATCACTTTGTCCTCCTGCTCTAATCTCAGTTCATTAAATCATCTTAATGGCAGTAACAGCTACCTGTACTAAGTGCATATTTTGTGCTAGGTGTTGCTCTGAGTTCTTTATGTATATTGCCTCATTTACCCTCACAACAACCTGTGCATGAGGTAATGCTCTTGCTATTTTACAGGTGAAGAATGTGAAGCCTACACAAATAAACTTGCCCTAAGATATACAGCTATTAAGGCTGGGAACTGAGGTTAAGAATCCGCCTGCCAGTGCAGGGGACACGGGTTCGAGCCGTGGTCCGGTAAGATCCCACATACCGCGGAGCAACTAAGCCTGTGCACCACAACTACTAAGCCTGCGCTCTAGAGCCCACAAGCCACAACTACTGAGCCCACGTGCCACAAGTACTGAAGCCCGCGGGCCTAGAGCCCGTGCTCTGCAACAAGAGAAGCCACTATGATGAGAAGCCCGTGCACCGCAATGAAGAATAGCCCTGGCTCACCACTAGAGAAAGCCCGCGCACAGCAATGAAGACCCAACACAGCCAAAAATAAAAACAAATAAATTAATTAATTTAAAAAAAATTTTTTTAATTAAAAAAAAAGGCTAGGAACTGAATCCAAGCTTAACTGAATGCAAAGCTCATGTTCTTACCACCACTACACCTCTCACCAGCGAATGTTTACTAAATGCCTACTAGATGCAAGGCAGTCATTACTGGGGGGAAGAGAAGAAGACGGGGGCCACGAATATATTAAGTCTGGCCTTTGTCTTCCAGAAGAGAAACTAGCTACAGCGATAAGACAATACATGTGAAGCAAATATCTATGATAAATCACATTAAATGTCAACATTTTAGTAATGTCAATAAGAGTTCAAAGGAAAAGCTATATCTGTCTGGGTTAGCCAAAGAAGGTTTTGAAGACGAGGTAGGGTTTAGGCTGGGCTTTGAACAATGGGTAAGATTCTGACTGCTGAAAATAATGCCCATTAATAAGTAGGTGCTGAATCAGTAGTTCTCATCAGGGATTGATTTTGCCCCCTCCCATGAAGGGGACATTTGGAAATGTCTGGAGGCATTTTTGGTTGTCACAATTCGGGGAAGGGTGCTACTGGCATCTAGTGGGTAGAGACCAGGGATGCTAAATATCATACAATGCACAGGACAGCTCCCCACAACAAAGAATTATCTGACCTAAAATGTCGATAGTGCCAGTTGAGAAACTCCATGCGAAATAAATGTCTTTGGGAGTACACTATTGATGATAATAAAATTGCATTATCTTCTTCAAAAAATACTTGTTCCTGGGCTTTCCTGGTGGCGCAGTGGTTGAGAATCCGCCTGCCAATGCAGGGGACACGGGTTCGAGCCTGGTCCAGGAAGATCCCACATGCCGCGGAGCAACTAAGCCCGTGCCCACAACTACTGAGCCTGCGCTCTAGAGCCCGTGACCCACAACTACTGAGCCCATGTACTGCAACTACTGAAGCCTACGTGCCTAGAGCCCATGCTCTGCAACAAGAGAAGCCACCACAATGAGAAGCCCACGCACCACAACGTGAGTAGCCCCCGCTCGCCGCAATTAAAGAAAGCCTGTGCACAGCAAGGAAGACCCAACACAGCCAAAAATAAATAAATAAAATAAATATTTTTTTTTTAAAAATACTTGCTCTTTTTATAAAATCACCATCAAAAAAATCTTGGATTGTATTCTTTATGTAAAACAAATAGATGGCAGGCACTTGGATCTGGGGGCTTGGAGACTGAACAGAGTTCAGATCTGGAGGTGCAGGCTTGGGAGCAGATATCAAACAGAGAACAGAACTGAGCTGCAGAAGGAGACCAAACTGCTAAGAGGGGGACAAGCAAGAGCAGGAACAAGCAGAGAATTTAAGACAGAGCACTGAAAAACATGAAGAGGTGGAGGGGGAGGCAGACAATAGTAAAGCACTGCAGAGATGAAAAAAATTAAAGAGGAAGGAGGAGAAGGAGAATAGTGTGAAGTCATGACAGCCACAGGTGTTCCTAGTTAGAGGAAGTGAGCAGGGAGAGGGTAATGTGAAAATGCCACTGCTTAATCCAGTGGGAGGTCATTCATTATCTGTGGGCCTCCACTTTTCTGAATCACTAACATTTTTAAGAATCTTATAAAAACTATATAATCTCTCCTCCAGAAAAATGTACATATGCACCTACACATAAAATTCCATCAACAATACCAGGAACTTTATTAGAGCCCTTAGGAAGTCCACAGTTAACAGGAAGAATCCTGCTCTAAAACGTCTTGGTAAAATATTAAACTGACTTTTTTTTTTTTTTTTTTGGCTGCGTTGGGTCTTTGTTGCTGCGCGCGGGCTTTCTCTAGTTGCAAGCAAGCAGCGGCTACTCTTCGTTGCAGTGCGCAGGCTTCTCATTGTGGTGGTTTGTTGCAGAGCATGGGCTCTAGGCACGCAGGCTCAGTAGTTGTGGCACACAGGCTCAGTAGTTGTGGCACACGGTCTTAGTTGCTCTGCGGTATGTGGGATCTTCCCAGACCAGGGCTCAAACCCGTGTTCCCTGCATTGGCAGGCGGATTCTCAACCACTGCACCACCAGGGAAGTCCTGACTTATTTTTTTAATGCATTTCTTTCTTCCAAAAGTAGAGCTGTCGACATAGAAAGACATTTCTTGATTATCTTCAAAAATGAAAGCAAGAAAAGGTGTAATTGATACAATGTATCCTTCAAAAATAACTTATGCTGGGACTTCCCTGGTGGTTCAGTGGTTAAGAATCCGCCTGCCAATGCAGGAGACACAGATTTGAGCCCTGGTCCGGGAAGATCCCACATGCCGCAGAGCAACTAAGCCTGTGCGCCACAACTACTGAGCCCATGTGCCTAAAGCCCGTGCTCCGCAACAAGAGAAGCCACTGCAATGAGAAGCCTGCGCACTGCAACGAACACCCAACGCAGCCAAAAATAAAAATTACTTATGCTTGGTTTTGACTTATGAAGATACAGGTAGAAATATTCAGACACAGAATCCAAACGCCAAACTTACCTCAATCAGACAGCCCAGCCTAGAAGCCAGAGGCAACAATGAAAGAAAAGAGAGTTCAGATAATTCACTCAAGGATAAGTAAGAAGACCACACTGAAATCTAACTTCCTATAAAAGAATAAAGATTTATCTATAAGGATTGGGCTTGTGTTCTCTTTCTATTGCTGATGTCTCAAATAGTAATTATGCTCATATCTCTGGTAAAATGAGCATATCAGACCAGAGATCGCTTCATCTGCAACACAAGCCTTATAAAACAAGACCAAGCCTCACCCAGTTTTCTTCAGTAACAATTACTACTACTTGTTAATGCTTTAACAATCACAATGTGCTTCCAAAACATAATTTCAATTGAGCCTCATAAGAAATCTGGGAAGTAGATATAACTATTATCCCCATTTGCAGAGGAAGAAGTAGGCTGAGAATGAGTGGTTTTCCCAGGCCAGAGGAATGATGCCTCAAATTAGGTCTAACTACAAATCCCCTGGCCTTTCCAGTTAGCCACATGGCTTCCTCAGAGGAAAGCACAGCAGCCACTGCACTTCACCAACTGAGCCTCCGACAATCAGCAGTCACAGCACTAAATAATCCTTTTTACCCTAAATATCCTCAAAAACATATTGTATGATATGATTTCCAGGGTCCTTCAGCATGAGCTGTTTATCTGGAAAGCTTTATTGAATAAACAAAGCTAAAGTCTGCGCAGAAAAGGAACATAACTATTCCATGTTTACTGAACATCTTCTCAGCACTCCTGTACTTGGTTTCACAAGTTAGTTTACACTTGCTTTTAATTTGCTTAACAAGTATTCTTAAGATATTTTTCACGTGTCCCATCTGTCCAAGAATGCAGGGACCGTGTGGGTCTGTGTTCACAGCTCTGCCCCTCAGCACCTGGGACAGTGCTGAGTAGTTGCTCAATAACCATCTGCTAAATGAACTCAAGGGCAGGACCCAGCCTTATAATTTTTACATCTCTTCTGACTACAACCATACCACACTGGGAATTCAAAATATGCTACTGACTAGAGACAGAAAGGAACTACATTAATAAGACACACAGAATAAGTACAATTAGTACCTTTTTTCCCCTCTTTCTTCCCCTCAGACCATTTCAGTCTTGTTGGTGTCATCATGACAGCTGGAGAGCCAGAAAATGACTGTGACAAGAAAATTTTATAGTGGCTTAAATGTCCTAATGTCATTTCTATAGACAGACTTTACTAACAGAGGAATTATTTACTTTTTCAATTTCAATATGAAGAGTTTTACCAACGTATTTAGATCTCATTAATCTTAACTGTTTTATTTCTGGCTTAATGAAGTAACCATTCTTGGGATAACCTGAAGGACCACTCCACACGTACTGCAGTGCCGAGCAGGCCTGGCTCAAATGTTACCCACCCTGTGGAGTCTCCCAGTAAGAACTGCTCCCTCCAGCACTTTGTGTGTGGAGCTATTTCACTGCATTTGTCATTTCTGCTTATGACTGGCTATATCTTCCTTGAACTCAAAATGTTTGTTGAATGAATCAATGAAAACCTACAGAAAGAAGTCAGCATAAATGAAAAGACTGGGGAAAAGGCATAGTTGAATATGGCCCAAAGAAACACAGTAAAACAGACGACAGTATATTAATTTTCTTCCTTTCTATAAATGAACACATACAAAGAGAAAGTACAAAGAATAGTATCTTACTAAATTTATATTTTCTTTGCTGGCTCTCTTCAATTCATCAATGGCTACCGATTCTGGAGTAGGGTACTTGTTTTTCTCTTCTGACATCATCTGATTTCCCAGGACCTTCCGCTGATTTAGGAAGAGAAAATATTTGATTTATAAACATCTACAATATCTATATTATAATTACCCTGGTCTTCAAAACTATAGTTTCTTAGGTTAAAAAAATCTCAGCTCTTTGATAAATTCCCCCAGGCATCTTATACAAGAGAGGTCAAAGCATGTTACTAAAAAACCTGAGATCACTGCCTTTCTTTAGGTGATCACTATTCCTCTTTAAACAAATTAAAGGGCTGAAATGTTAAAAGCAACTTTCTAGTTGATTTAAACCAACTAATACAGGCCAATTACAGTGCTCCTGAGGCCATAAAAGAAACACCAGTTACCTACCAGTATAATTGTTTCCCTAAAGACATATTGTCTCTGGCACCTTTTAAGAGTCCCCTCCTCCCCCTCCCCACTAAAAGACACTTACACTGGGTCTACTCAAAGATTCTGCTTCCCTGTCATGTCCTCCTCACACAGGACTGGAAAATTTGGAGAAATTCTCTAAGAGTTTCTAGTACAGCCATAAAAGGGTACGGGCCTTCTTAAAAGGGTCACATGACTATACTGATATTCAGAGCAAGACTAAAAGCCCTTTCATCTCTGAACAGCTTAAAAGCTAATGTAACCTACTGTATCAGTTGACAGTGACAATTCTACCATCTTTGAAGAAATCTTTCTTTTTTCCCCTTAGAGAATAAATTTGAATTCCAAAAAAAGGAACATATCAAAACTAGAACATTAAACTTTAAAATATAAATATTAGTAGGAATATTCTGTAATAAATCATTTACATGAGATGAATTTTGGAGGAAAAAAAGTCTAGCCAAAAACAAAGTATCAAAGCAGGATAGAAATCAAACAGCTAAAACACAGAAGTGCTAGAAAAATAAGGCCAGTACATCTTCCTTTCACAAGTCAGATATCACCTCAGAGTAAGCTGAACTGGGGATACCAGGAGCCACAGGACTAGCTATAAAAGCTAAAATTCAGCTTCCAGTGAATTTTTTAACAGAAATTTCATTACTCCTTTGCTATCGAGCAGAAACCTGCATCTATTATTAGCTTGAAAGTCTCTTCATTTATAATGAAAACAGTTTACCCTTCTGTCCTATAAAACTTGCTAACATTGTGTTTAAAATTATTTTTCTAAAATGTTTTCTCCTGATACAATTATAAACTCTTTTATAACTCTAAAGTTCTAAATGCTCTGAAGAGGGCAGCTGCCAAGAAGGATACTATATTTTTACATTTCAAGCAATAATTAGCAACACTTCTAGAACCAACTGCAGGAGAAGAGCTCACTATGAAGAGAAAACCATACCCATCTAACTTCAGTTAAAGAAACATGTTTGACTAACACACAGAGAAACACTTATTGGACTGTAACTTTTCTTGTTACCAATCATCTCTATGACAGGAAGTCAGAGGGAATGACAGACTTCCAAGTAAAATGAACCAAGGATGCTCATTTTACTTGCCACGTCTAAGCAGGTGAATACACTTTTGGGGTTCTAGCAAAGGGAATTTTTTTTAATTATGGTAAAATATACATAACATAAAATTTATCATTTTAACCATTTTCAGGTGTACAGTTCAGTAGTGTAAAGTACAGTCATATTGTTGTGCAACCATCACCACATCCCAGAAATTTTTCATCTTCCCAAACAGAAACTCTGTACCCATTAAACAATAATCCCAATTCCCCCCAGACCCTTAGTCCCTGACAACCACCATTCTACTTTCTGTTTCTATGGATTTGACTACTGTAGGTACCTCATATAAGTGGAATAATACAATATTTGTTCTTTTGTGACTGGCTTATTTCACTTAGCATGATGTTCTCAAGCTTAATCTATGTTGTAGCATGTGTCGGAACTTTCTTCTTTTTTAAGGCTGAGTACTGTTCCATTGTTCATATATACCACATTTTGTTTATCCATTCATCCATCAACGAACACTTGAGTGGCTTTTGCCTTTTGATTGTAAATAATGCCACTACAAACATGTATACAAATATCTGTTCATATCCTTACTTGGAATTGCTTGATTATATGGTAGTTCTATTTTTAGTTTTTGAGGAACTGCCATACTGTTTTCCATAGTGGTTGCACCATTTAACATTCCCACCAACAGTACACAAGGGTTCCAATTTCTCCACATCCTTACCTTGCTATTTTCTGTTCTGTTGATAATAGCCATCCTAGTGAGTGTGAATTGTTATCTCATTGTGGTTTTCATTTGCAGTTCCTTAATGATAAGGGATATTGAGCGTTTTTTTAATCTTCTTCAGAAAAATGCCTATTTAAATCCTTTGCCTTTTTTTTTTTTTCTTTTGGGCCATGCTGTGCAGCATGTGAGATTTCAGTTCCCTGACCAGAGATCAAACCCATGTCCCCTGTAGTGGAGGCGTGGAGTCTTAACCACTGGACCACCAGGGCAGTCCCTGCACATTTTTTTTTTTAATCCACACTTTTATTTATTTACTTTTCAGTAAGTTTAAATCCTTGAAGGGTACAGCATCACATGGATTCTGTGTCCAATGGCCTTAGCAGGAAGGTTGCTTTGGAATTTGGCTCAAACCATGCCACTGTTTCCATGAGCACGAGTTATCTTTTCCCAGATTACTCTGGTTTTGTTAGGTTTTCCACCAGGAGTTACTGTGTTGTTCTTTGCTTTGTACACGTAAGCACATCTCTTGACTAGATAGAATTCAGTTTCATCTCGAGCATATACACCTTCCATTTTCAGAAGAGCTGTGTGCTCCCTCTGGTTCCATAGATCCCGCTATAGCCAGCAAAAATGGCCTTGGACCACAGCCTTCCAGACATATTTGTCATTTTAGAAGTCCTGTTCCCAGCAGGCCTCCACAGGGTCCAAGATGGCTGAAAAAGGCCCTGCGCATTTTTTAATATGGATTGATTTTCTTTGCTGTTGTTGTAAGAGTTCTTTTTATATTCTGGATATTAACCGCTCATAAGATATATATTCTGTAAATATTTCCTCTCATTCTGTGAGTTGCCTTTTCACTCTGTTTGATGTCAAGCAAACCTAATGTCCCAAGGCTACTGGCCCCAGTGGATAGGATTGAGTGAATTCTAAACTGCTATTAATGATAATAACTACAACCAAAATTAGAGTAAGATGAAGTTGCAACTGCTAACAACTACAGTTTAAAAAATACACACACACACATATATATACATATATATATATATATACACACATATATATATATTACAAGGTATTTTTTTTAAGAGCACAACTTTTAAGCAAAGATCTCCTTAATGTTGCTGGATTTATAAATTTTAATAATGTTAAACAATTTTAAAAAGAAAACCTGTAGAACACAGAACAGTGCTAATCTCTCTCCAAGTTAACTAGTTAGAACCTTGCCTTTGTTTATGCCTGGAAATTTGAACCCCATAATCAGCTATCTACTGCCACCTGCTGGCAATATTCCTTAACTACAAGTTCAGATCATCAATGAAGACTCAAATAAATTGAACCTACAGACAGCGATGGTAGCAACACCACAGAAGTACATATTGCATTTGTTTTAAAAACAAGATTTTTAAAGAATTTGAGACAAAGGAAGAGAACAAAACAACTGATCAAAATATTAAGCTCACAAAAATCTGAGTTACCTAAAACTCATTAGCCTATTAGAAAACCCATTTCCAGTCTCTGTCAACTTTCTCACTTTTCCATAACTTTAGCAAATTGCACAATGAAGTATGTAGCACAAAGCAGGTCATGAACCAAAAGAGATTCTCTACTCAGGGATGAGGACTCTGTCCTCAGCCCCAGAAGAGACAAAAGGACCTTTATTTCCTTTATCCCTTACTTCTCCAATCATAGAGCCCCTTCTCTGATTTGAAACACAGAAAAATGCTTTGAAAAATAAAAGCTTTTCCAAATTCTATTCTTTTCCCCTTACAAGTGAAGCCTTCATAGAATCCCAAAGAACAGAATAAAACTGTTTATGCATAAGAAGAGTCAGACTGTTAAATTTTCTCACGATCAATGCTGAAAATGACAGCACAGTGTACCTACCTTAATAAGGCCACTGAAGGACCGTGAACGGGCCCTCTTCTGCACCCGGAGGGTAGAAGGTTCTCGTCCTGGTGTTTGGGTCTCAGAATGCTTATTAAACTAGAAGAAAATATAAAGAACATTTTGTTAGTAGTCTCCCATCAAGAGATAGCATTCTGTGACAATCAATAGCTAAGTGGAAATACCCAGAAAAGCCCAGGAATAAGTGAATCTGTACATACATGGATTAGTAGGTTGGCAAGCAAATCACAAAGGCAAAAATTATGCCACCAAGAAGAAGTCAAAATGTATTAAATTAGCCTGAAGGTAAATTAAATTAAATAAAATAATACACACCCCAAAACAATCAAATTGGAATCAGATCAAGCTTCTAGAATTAGATCTAACTACCAGTTTATAGCAAATACAGAGGACTAAGAAACATCTTAAGTAATACCACAGGGATGCAATCAGCAAAATCCAGACTGTGGGAGACAAAGAATCTGGTTTCTTTCACAAACAAAGTGCAAAGAGAGAGAGAGGATGGTTTATGTGTGTTTAAATGCAATGTGCTATCTGTATTGGATCCTAGAACAGAAAAAGGATATTAGTGTTAAAACTGGTAAAATCTAAACAAAGTCTGTAATGTTACTAGTAATGTACTAATGTTAATTTATTAGTTTTGACAACGTTAGCATTAGGAGGAACTAGGTGAAGGATATGTGGGAATTCTGTACTTTCTTTGCAATTTTTCTCCCAACCTAAATTATTTCAAATTGAAAAGTTTATTCAAACAAACTTCAGCAATTTTTAGGGAGGAGAAAAATAGGAGGGGAAAGAAGGATGGACCTATATATTAAAAGAAACCTAGTAGCTGTAACAGCTCCAGAAAACGCATACCCTTTGGTCATGCCACTTCTAGAAAATAATCTGCAATGAGAATACTTATGAACAAATATGTATAAACTAAAAAATGACCTAATTTCTTTTTTTTTTTAATTTATTTATTTTTGGCTGTGTTGGGTCTTCGCTGCAGCGCACGGCCTTCTCATTGCAGTGGCTTCTCTTTTTGCAGAGCACGGGCTCTAGGTGTGCGGACTTCAGTAGTTGTGGTGCACGGGCTTAGTTGCTCCACGGCATGTGGAATCTTCCCAGACCAGGGATTGAACCCGTGTCCCCTGCATTGGTAGGCGGATTCTTAACCACTGTGCGACCAGGGAAGTCCCCAAAATGACCTAATTTCCCCTAATATGTCCAGTAGAGGACAAACTGTATATATATATCAGGTTATATATAATAAAATATATGCAACCATTAAAAATGTTTACAGTCTTTTAATGACATGGAAAATGCTCTGATATAATGTTATATGAAAAGGGCAGGATAGGGCTTCCCTAGTGGCGCAGTGGTTGAGAGTCCGCCTGCCGATGCAGGAGACACGGGTTTGTGCCCCAGTCCGGGAAGATCCCACATGCCACGGAGCGGCTGCGCCCGTGAGCCATGGCCGCTGAGCCTGCGCGTCCGGAGCCTGTGCTCTGCAACGGGAGAGGCCACAGCAGTGAGAGGCCCGCGTACCGCAAAAAAAAAAAGGGTAGGATATTTTAAAAACTGCATATGTATTATGATCTCAATAAACAAAAAAAATATGAAATACATATTCATGGAAAGAAATACAAGAAGGAAATACTCCAAGATGTTATCAGTGGTTATCCTGGATGATAACAGGTGATTTTTTAATTTCTTCTTGACACTCTTCTGGAGGTTTCAATGTTTCTGTAGTGAGTACTCATTATTTTTATAATCATGGAGAATAAATTATGTATAATCATCAAGAACAATAAAAGTATAGTTTCTTCGAAAATAAATGGCAATATTTTAAATGTATGTGAGGAGTTTGTAAGCATGCATGAGAAAATGCTTAGGCTGTAATGTTTAATGAAAAAGGGAGAAATAAAAGAAAGTATATGCTATGATCATAACTACGTCAAAATAGTGCCTTGGCCAAAAAGTTCGTTCAGGTTTTTCCGTATGGAAAAACAAATTTTTCCATATTGCGTTGGCCAACTAACTTTTTTGTCCAATCCAATATATCCACAGGAAAAAGACTGAAAGAAATACCCAATATGTAAACACTGGTAGGATGAGTGATTTATTTTCTTTTAATCCTTCTCTATAATTTCCTATTTTTCTAAAAAGAGCAAAACTAATGTTTTTTCCTTTGTATAATCTTTAACCCTCAGTGTTCTTGATGAGGGAAGTCATTTACACCTGTCCTACCTGAATTACTGGCTTAGTTTCTACCAAGAATTAAATCACTACACTGCTTTAAATCTGTAATACTACTTGGCCAACACCCTCTAAAATTCCAGTCATAGCACAGTTTGCTAGATCTCAAAATAACTTTAAAGAGAGTGACAAAGGGAATTCCCTGGTGGTCCAGTGGGTAAGACTCCGTGCTCCCAATGCAGGGGGCCCAGGTTCAATCCCTGGTCGGGGAACTAGATCCCACATGCATGCCGCAACTAAGAAGCCCACATGCTGCAACTAAGACCCAGTGCAGCCTAAATAAATAAATATTAAAAAAACAAAACAAAGAGAGTGACAGAAAATTTCTCTTAAAGGACTTTGTCAATTGTTAAGAACAGCTCAGTTCAACATTTCTAAGCACTTGTTTCTGTCTGGCCCCATGCTTGAGGTTAGATATAAAAAAATAAATAAAAACACAGACATCCCTCAAGAAGTTTCCAGTCGAATAAGAAGTAAAGAGGCTGACTTTGCCTGTTTAGCTAAAATTCAAGAGGGGCTGAGTCAAAATAATTTTCCTGAGAAAGAAACTAACCAAGTCATCAATATTTACGCAAGCTATACTCTGAGTCTCAAGATAGCAAATGAGAGACCTAATTTTGCTCCCATAGCTCCAAAAAAAACAAACTCAGCCACTAGAATTCCTATTTCTAGTATCACACTAGGCCCTTGATTTAGTGTTTTCTAACTGCAAACAATGTCACTAGTAAGAACTACCACTTTTTCTCTGCTATGGCAGCCACTTTACATAGATTCTTTCTAATCTTTACAACCATGAAACATGGGCATTCCAATTACCATTTTACAAACAAGAAAATTGAAATTCAGCAAGATTAAGTTCTTTGCCAAGAAAATATGAAGGGTATAAATGTCATACATGACCAAATTAGAGAAACTAACCACATTGGATCCTTCTGCTTACTCTAGAAATCCAAGAGCCTCCACCCCTTTCTCTAGTGGGGCAATAGTACAGAGATCACCACTGAGGTTCCATAGACAAGTTCACTTTCTTGGCTAAACCAAAGCTTGGACCAGTAAGAGACAAAAATTAAATGAAATTCTTAATAACATTCCCTAGTGATTCTACAAGCAAAAATCACATTCCTAAAGCCCCGTCACTGTCTCCCTGCCTTCGGCACCTGTCTGATAAGCTGTTTCTTCTTTGCCGACTCTGGCATATTGTGAACATGTTGGAACAATTCTCTTAGTGCCTCTCCCGTACGCTGCTGGGTCTCCTCCTGATGAAGGCAGGAATCTCGCTGGTTCCATTTCTGAGATCTTGTCACTTGGAAGGAGCTGGTATGACACGAAGCTATCAGATCAAGATCATCCTATGGAAAATTTAAAAGAAAAGTGAATTAATATATCCTGCCAGGTTTGTTTCCAGATTCCCACCACACGGGAACAAAAAAAGGGGAGATGTGGGAAACATGGTATACTCTTACATGTAGGAACAAGAAAAATCTAAACACTATCATCAGATAAAGAGAAACCTACAATTATAGACTATATCAACAGCCCACTTCCATGACCTGCCCAGAAAACCTAAATTCATTTAGAATATTGCTACCAAAAATTATATTTATATAACAGGCCAGTTTTCAGAGCATCCTTTAATCTCACATAATTTTCATTGGTATCCTATGAGTTAAGCAGTGAAAGTATATTACTCCCATTTCATTGAAGAAGAAATTGAAGTTAAGCTATAAGTTTAAAATCATCTAAAAAATCATCTAGATACTAACGTGACAGACCCATCTTAGAGACCAAGTACACTGGTTCTTGGCTGGTGCTCAAATGACAACATGTGATAACTACACAGCAGTGGTAGAGGAACAAAAACAACTCTCTAAGAAAAACCATACTCCAGTTAAACTAGCTGAAATAAAATCCTGTTTTCCTGGTCACACCAAATATTTGCTGAATGAGAGGTAGAAACCAACAGGAGCAGAAAAAAAAGCATAAGATGACAGCTTAAGTTTCTAATCAAGACAGACTAAAAAAACAATCATCAAAAAGTGCTTGTGATGTTTTTTTAAACTTCTCACTTTTAAAACTCAATAATCATGTAATCTTGTTAATAAGCATCACACATTTGCTTTCTAAAGCTCATAAGGTCTCAAGTCTTCTAGACATTTCAGAGTGTTACCTTACCACCAAACTTGAAAGAATGTATTACATAAAACTGTAATTTCATAACTAAAAATATTTAATACATTTGCTATTTACAGACTGTTTTTTTCAACTATAACACATTTTATTTTCTTATGTCTTTACTTTGATTTCATACTTTGTTTTAAAACTCCACTAATTTGGGCTTCCCTGGTGGCGCAGTGGTTGACAGTCCGCCTGCCGATGCAGGGGACATGGGTTAGTGCCCCAATCTGGGAAGATCCCACATGCCGTGGAGCAGCTAGGCCCATGAGCCATGGCCTCTGAGCCTGCACGTCCGGAGCCTGTGCTCCACAACAGGAGAGGCCACAACAGTGAGAGGCCCGCGTACCGCAAAAAAAAAAAAAAAAAAAAAAAATCTCCACTAATATTAACTAGCTCTCTCCTTGTTTGGGCTAAGAGCAATTTCCTATTCTTACCTTTGATGCTTGCGTTCTAGAACCCAAATAGTTCAATCTGGCACATTCCCGAATATAAGCAGGAGCCTGGGCAGGATATAAAAGAAAAACAAGAACAAATGGTTAGCAGAATCTAAAATTCTTTCAGGTCATAAGGACAGGGGTTCTTAAAATGATCTGACTGGCAGATTACTCTGGAAAAACAAAAGATCCTCAAAATACCCTATTTCATAGTTTCCTTTTTCTTGCCACCAAAAAGATAGCTCAACAAATCCAACAGGAAAACTGTGACAAGACACTACTGTAGTTTTAAAAATCATATATGGCATATGTGTGTGTATATATATGATTTTTTCAAATAAGCCACAACAGACATTTGTAGTAATGTTTATATTTGACAGAAACTACCCCCAAATCCTCACAAATTTCAAGTGGTCCCTAAATCACATTTTAGAATCACTGTATAGAAAATACCATTTAGAATTACTATGGAGTAACAACAGACAAGGAGGAATTTAGCTTATTGGTATATTACCCGGAATCCTGTGATAAGCATCCTGACACAGTCCTAGTAGAAGTGTAAATAATGCAACCACTATGAAAGAGAATTTGGCAGCATCTAAAAAAATTACATTTTCATTTACCCTTTAAACCAGAAATTTCACTTCTGAAAATCTATCCTGAAGATATTACTCCAGAAATACAAAACATACTTGCATAAGATTAATCAAAATATTAGACACAACCGAAATGTCTATTAATAGGAGGATGGTTAAATAAACTTTTATACATCCATACAACACAGTACTATGCAGTTATTAAAAATGAGAGAAGGGAGGGAGGGAAGAAACACTTTACGAACTGATATGAGTGATTTCCAGGATCTGCTGTTGAGTGAGAAAAGTTACAGAGCAGTGTATAAAGCACTTGTGTAAGGAAGAAGAGGAAATAAAAATATACACACATATACACAATAATTTGTTTTTACGAAAAGAAACACAAAGAAAACACTAAGAGAATAAACCATAAAACAATGAAAATGGTTAGGGAAAGGACTGAAATTTCTCTAAATATACCTTTTTGTGTAGTTTTGACTTTTTAACCATATAAATATACCAGAGGTTCAAAAAATAAAATTAAATCCAAAAGGAAAAGAGGCAAACACTAAACCTGTACAACAACAACAAAAAAATATATCTGTGTATCAAATTGAAAAAAAAAAAAAAGGGACTTCCCTGGTGGTCCAGTGGCTAAGACGCCATGCTCCCAATGCAGGGGGCCAGGTTCAATCCCTGGTCAGCAAACTAGATCCCACATGCCGAAACTAAGAGTTCGCATGCCGCAATTAAAGATCTCGCATGCTGCAACTAAAGATCCCGCATGTCATAACTAAGATCTGGCACAGCCAAATAAGTAAATAAATATGTTTTTTTAAATGATAACATAAGCACAGAGAAAGGAATTATTTCACCTAACTTTTGAAAACTGTATTCTGACTATACAACCTTAGTGAGATATATTCAAGGGAAAAGGAACTGTAAGGAAATCCTAAACTTCCATCAACAGATTTACAGAAGTTTATTGTTAGTAGTAATAGTTCTATTATTTTGAAATTAATTTATTATATTGTAGGATAAAGCAACTAACATATATAAATGCTATTAAAATCTGGAATTTACAATGTAAAAATTTACATTTATACAAATATAAAGTAAAAGAAGTCAAGAAAAAGCTCTGTAGTGTTAAATTATACTCCAATAAACATGTAAAAAAAAAATCCTCTGAACAACTATTTTAATCCTCTATTTTACTTTGAGGAAGATATGAAATTATTTTTTAGGATGTCTCAAATAGAGGGAAAAAAAGAAACCCTGATAAAGATTGAAGATGTATCTAAAACTACTGTCTCCATCAACAAAATCCATGTAAATACCTAAAATTCAGTGGAATAGCCAGTACATACCTAATTCACAGCCTGGAACTTCTGAATAGATCTGACCAATATATTTTTTTAAAAAACCTTCAAAACTATGTCAACAAATCCTGTTAATGTCTTGAAAATCAGAGTCCTGCTGTCAAGTCTCTTAAGCTATCCCTTATCTCTTTCCACTCAGCCTAGTGTCAAATATAGATGAGAGAAACATAGTCATTGCTACTAGCCTAAGCACATGTACTTTCTCTTCACAAATGGTATGTAATTATTTTGAGCTTAAAATAAATGAATAACAATATTATTTTAAAAATTTAAAAAAAAATCTGAATTGGAAATACTAATATGAACTAATGATTTCTTTTTAAAAAAATTTTAATTCTATTCCTTGCCCTCAAAGAGCCTAGAAGCAATGACACCCAAGAAACAATCAGTACGTATACCCAGTGTCAGTGGAAGAAATTAGGGCTCCCTGAAGAAAATAATTGATTCCAGGCCCAGGGCAGAGCAAGTATAAAGTAAGGTGGGGACATTTATGCCAGGATGGAAACACTCAAAGACTAATGGAGTCCTGTCAAAAAGACACAGCAGGAAGCAGCTTACAAGGGCTATCACAGGCCAAATTTGGTACAATTTGAAAATCAAAATTAACAACTGAAATTGACTAACACTTTGAATAACTAAAAATCCATGGGTCTACAGAGACTCATAATAAAAGAGACCAAGAGAGAGAAGGAAAGCTCTTCTCCAAAGAAGAAAGTCAGCTAATAAAGATTAATAATATAATTAGAAAATCACTGTTTTGTGATACACAATATAGTTATACTGTCCAGCAGGATTATCAGTGGATGCTAAACCATTATATCAGTTAATTGCCCTGCAGGTTACTTACTACTTGCAAAGGGGAAAATGTACCTTTATAATTGAGAGATGTGACAAGTAGCAAAATTAGCATTACTGAGAGTAAGACAATCTACATTCTGTGCCTCCTAATGTGATGCAATATGATGTATACAAACATCACCTATGAATCTTTGCCAAAAATGCTTAACCTGAATCTAATCAAGCCTCTAAACCTAACTTGTGGTTTATAGGAACTACATAGAAAGGGATGAAGGAACAGGTTAAATAACCTTGAAAAAACAGTAAGACAAATTTAAAATGTGGAATATTCTACAATAGGCCTGAATGCTTCAACAAATCAATGACATGAAGATAAAGGGTAGTAATTATTCCAGATTAAAAGTGATATAATAATCGAAAGCAACACATAAGCCTTGATCAGTTTATGTTTTGTTTTGGTTTTTTACATCTTTATTGGAACATAATTGCTTCACAATGGTGTGTTAGTTTCTGTTGTACAACAAAGTAAATCAGCTATATGTACCCATATATCCCCATATCTCCTCCCTCTTGCATCTCCCTCCCACCCTCCCTATCCCACCCCTCTAGGTAGTCACAAGGCACCGAGCTGATCTCCCTGGGCTATGCGGCTGCTTCCCACTAGCTATCTATTTTACATTTGGTAGTGTATATATGTCAAGTTTATGTTTTTTATATATTTTTAAATAAATTTATTTATTTATTTTGGCTGCATTGGGTCTTTGTTGCTGTGCACAGGCTTTCTCTAGTTGCGGCGTGTGGGCTTTCTCTAGTTGTGGCGAGTGGCGGCTACTTTTTGTTGCAGTGAGCGGGCTTCTCAATGCTATGGCTTCTCTTGTTGCGGAGCACGGGCTCTAGGCGCGCGGGCTTCAGTAATTGTGGCACACAGGCTCAGTAGTTATGGCTCGCAGGCTCTAGAGTGCAGACTCAGTAGTTGTGGCGCACGGGCTTAGTTACTCTGCAGCGTGTGGGATCTTACTGGACCAGGGCTCAAACCCGTGTCCCCTGCATTGGCGGGTGGATTCTTAACCACTGCGCCACCAGGGAAGTCCAAGTTTACGTTTTTTAAAAAAGCAGCTATGAAATACATTCTTAGGACAACTGGGGAATTTAAATATGAACTGAATATTAGCTGATATGAAATTCTTGTAAATCTTCTTAGATGTGATAACAATACTGTGACTATTAGGAGAATATTCGTATTCTTAGGAGATGCATGCTTAAGTATTAAAGGACAAAATATCATGATATCAGTGGTTCAGGAAAAAAAAAAAAAAAAAAAGCATGAATATATAGAGGACTTCCCTGGTGGTGCAGTGGTTAAGAATCCGCCTGCTGACACAGGGGCACGTGTTTGAGCCCTGGCCCGGGAGGATCCCACATGCCACGGAGCAACTAATCCTGTGCGCCACAACTACTGAGCCTACACTCTAGAGCCTGTGAGCAGCAACTACTGAGCCCGCGTGCCTGGAGTCCATGTTCCGCAACAAGAGAAGCCACTGCAATGAGGAGCCCACGCACAGCAATGAAAAGCAGTCCCCGCTCGCCGCAGCTAAAGAAAGCCTGCACGTAGCAACAAAGACCCAACGCAGCCAAAAATCAATCAATCAATTAATTAATTAATTAAAAAAATATATATATATATATATATAGAGAGAGAGAGAGAGAGATAAAGCAAATATGGCAAATGGTGACATTTGTTGAATCTGAGAGTTATCTGTTTCACTCTTTCAACTTTTCTCTATATTTGAAAAACTTCACAAAGAAGTTTTCAAAAAAGAGTCTCATGACAAAGACATTATGCTATCTATAGTTTAATTTTTACCTTGGTAAATTATAAAGCAGAGCCAAAGGAAATTTCCTCCAAACAAGAATATGACAGCCCACATCACCTATTCTATAACTTCATTTAAAAAAAAAAAAAAAAAAAAACCTCTGCCCCAAAAAGATACTATGAGCTGAAGGGATACTCAGAAAGGGAGCCAGAAGCAGACAGGTTTAAATGAAAATCTGAGGGTCCAAGGTATTTTACAGTTCATAGGACTTCCCAGATAAAATGGGAATTGGCCTCAACTATATATACGTCATAATTCCCTAGGAAAAGATGTGGTGACTCCTATTGAAAAGAGAGAAAACCAGACTAGGTCAGATGGACTGATAACAGTAGAGGATAGAACTATAAATAGTTAGGAATAATTTTAGAGAAAAAAAATTCAAAGGACACAGAATGAGGCAACATAGAATCTGAGGATTAGGAGGTAAACCGTCCACCCAAGGAAACCTGAGAACAAGAAAAAGACAACAAAGGGACTTCCCTGGTGGTCCAGTGGGTAAGACTCCACGCTCCCAATGCAGGGGGCCCAGGTTGGATCCCTGGTCAGGGAACTAGATCCTGCATGCATGCCGCAACTAAGAGTCCGCATGCTACAACTAAGAAGCCCACACACCACAACTAAGAAGCCCGCATGCCGCAACTAAAAGATCCCACACGCGGCAACGAAGATCCTGAGTGCCGTAACTAAGACCCGGCGCAGCCTAAGTAAATAAATGAATAATTTTTTTTTAATTTATTAAAATAAAAAGGAAGACAACAAAGCACAAGAAGAACAAATCTGGGGTAAAGTAGGACCTCAGAATAAGTATAGAGCACACAGAACAATCAACCATTTTTCATCCAGGAACAGCTCAGGGAAGAACCTACTCAGCCAAAGTGGTGAAGCAGATGCCCACAAGGACAATGGTTCTGACCCAAATCCAAAGAGAAAAGTCCTGAGACTAAAATAAATCTCAAAAAAAAAAAAAAAAAGACATTCTTTGTCTCCTTTAGAGATAAACAGAGGCTCAAAGAGTGCTCACACTAGCCTGGAAACAAAGGTAAATAGCAAATAAGAATCAAAACCCCAAGGATTGAGGAGCTAAAAGAGGGATCTACGGAAGAGAAAGGAAGAGTAAAAATAGAGAATGTCTGAAAGAATCTAATAATTAGAACTTGTACCAAGCCAAATTACATCTAGGAGACTGTACTCATGTTTTATCTCTAAGGTTTGTACAATCTGTATTCTCAAGATCCTCCACAGTGATATGTTATCTGACATAGTAAAAGGGACTTTGCTGGTGTGATTAAGTTAAAGACCTTGCAATGGGGAGAGTATCCTAGGCTATCCAGGCAGGTCCACTATAATCACATGGGTCCTTACAAGCAGAGAACTTTTCCCAGCTGTGGTTAGAAGGAAACATCACTATGGAAGAAGGATCAGAAAGACACAACATTGCTAGCCTTGAAGATGGAGGTAGGGGACTAGGATCCAAGGGGACTATGATCCAAGGACTATGATCCAACTTCTAGATCAACCTCTAGAAGTTGGAAAAGGCAAGTAAACGGATTTTCCCCTAGAACATCCAGAAAGGATTGCATCCCTGCCAACACCTTAATTTTAGCCCAGTGAGACTCATGTCAGACTTCTGACCTACAGAACTGTAAGATAACAAATTTGTGTTGTTTTAAGTCACTTTAAAAAAATCCTTCACAGTGAAGTACAACTTCATTGCATATTTGAATTGTACTGGACAATGAGCAAGAGAGAATGGGCTCTACAGGTAAAGAGATCAGAAGGTGGAAAAGTTAGAAACCATGAGATTCAATGAGATCTCTGAGAACCCACCTCTCTTTCAACTTGTGAGTGGTGGGCTATGAAAAGTTAATCTCATATCAGTGGTAACAAGAGAACGCAACAGAAGGAGAGTTCTATTAGGAACTGCACCTAGAAATTCCCCATCTTGATTCACAACTACTGTCAGTTAATTGCACTCTCCGTACACACAACTCCTCTCAACTTATTCCTATAAATCCATGCTTTGGAACTAGGTCTTCCCCTAAATGAGAAGTATATAAAGAACTGGCTTGAAAGATCTTTGTTCATCATTAAAAACCATTCTTTCTCCTGTTGTCCTATGTCTACAGCTCTAATTCACTTACCTAGATCTTGACTTCTAATTGACCATAATCTTTGACTTCGGCACCTAAGCCCTGACCCTTTGTTTTACAGCCTACTAAATCAAAGATTCTGATCTGTCATTTCTAAACTCTGGACTTTGGATCACTTGCCATCCTGAAGTGGGTAAATCCTACGGTGGCCTCCATGTTCACATTCTGCATAATTCCCTCTTCCTGAGTGTGAATGGACTTGTGACTTGTTTCTAACCAATAGAATATTGGTGACTGAATGTTGCTCCTGTGATGATCAGGTTATATAATATGCTAAAGTGATGGGATGGCATAACTGTGATTAAATTATGATATATACATTTATAATATATTATATATATAAAATATGTATTATATATAAGATATATATAAAATATATCTTCATCTGAATCTTGTTAGAACATACTAGAGAGACTCTCCTGTTGGCCTTGCAGAATCAAGCTACTATAAAGTAAGAAGAGAGATAAATTGAAGGAAAAACTATGTTAAACAAAAAGGAACCAAAACTAGCCAGAGCAACTAGGCAAGAAAAAGAAATAAAAGAGAGCCAAATTGGAAAGGAGTAACATTATCTCTGTTCATAGATGATATGATCTTATATATAGAAAACTCTAAAGATTTCAAAGAAAAATTGTTAGAACTGATAAACAAATTCAGCAAAGTAGCAGGATACAAAGTCAACACACAAAAATCAGTTGTATTTCTATACACTAACAATGAACAATCCAAAAAGGAAATTAAGAAAACAATTACATTTACAATAGCATCAAAAAGAATAAAATACTTAGGAATTAACTTAACCAAGGAGATGAAAGATTTGTACAATGAAAACTACAAAACATTAACGAAAAAAATTAAAGTCAACATAAATAAATGGAAAGACATCCCCTGTTCATGGATTGGAAGACTTAACACTGTTAAAATGTCAATACTACCCAAAATAATCTACTGCAATCCCTATCAAAATCCCAACGACAGTTTTTGTAGAAATAGAAAAATCGGGACATCCCTGGTGGCGCAATAGTTAAGAATCCGCCTGCCAATGCAGGGGACACAGGTTTGAGCCCTGGTCCCGGAAGATCCCACATGCTGTGGAGCAGCTAAGACCATGCACCAAAACTACTGAGCCTGCACTCTAGAGCCCGCAAGCCACAACTATGGAGCCCACATGTCACAACTACTGAAGCCCGAGCACCTAGAGCCTGTGCTCCACAACAAGAGAAGCCACCGCAATGAGAAGCCCACGCACTGCAACCAAGAGTAGCCCCCGCTTGCTGCAACTAGAGAAAGCCCACGCACAGCAACAAAGACCCAACGCAGCCAAAAATAAATAAATATATAAATAAATTTATATATTAAAAAAAAAGGAAATAGAAAAATCCATCCTAAAATTCATATGAAATCTCAAGGGACCCCCAATAGCTAAAACAATCTTGAAAAAGAACAATGCTAGAAGACTCACATTTCCTTATTTCAAAACTTACTACAAAGCTACAGTAATCAAAACAGTATGGTACTGGCATAAAGATAAACATATAGACCAACTGAATAGAATAGAGTCCAGAGATAAACCCTCAAATATACGAATTTTCAACAAGAGTGGCAAGACTATTCAATGGGGAAAGGACAGTTTTTTCAACAAATGATGTTGGTAAAACTGGATATCCACATGCAAAAGGATGAAGTTGGACCACTACCTAATACCATATACAAAAATTACCCAGAATAGATAAATGTAAGATGTAAAACAATAAAACTCTTAAAAGAAAGTAAAGGGCAAAGCCTTCACAGCATTGGATTTGGCAATGATTTCTTGCATATGACACCAAAAGCACAGGCAACAAAAGAAAAAAATAGACAAATGGGACTTCATAAAAATTTTTAAATTTTGTGCAGCAAGACACTATCAACAGAGTAAAAGGCAATCCACAGAATGGGAGGAAATACTTGCACATCATAAATCTGATAAGGGATTAATATCTAGAATATATAAAGAACACCTGCAACTCAATAACAAAAAAGCAAACAACCCAATTCAAACATGGGTGGGAATTCCCTGATGGTCCAGTGGTTAGGACTTGGTGCTTTCACTGCTGTGGCCTGGGTTCAATCCCTGGTCAGGGAACTAAGATCCCACAAGCCGCATGCTGCAGCCAAAAAAAAATGGGCAAAGGACTTGAATAGACATTTCTCCAAAGAAGATACGCAGATAAGCAACAAGCACATGAAAAGATGTTCAACATCACATCACTAATCATTAGGAAAATGCAAATTGAAACTACAATGAGTTACCACCTCACAACCATTAACACAGCTATAATCAAAAAAATTCCCAAAACAAAGTAACAAGTGTTGGTGAGGATGCAAAGTAATGGGAACCCTTGTGCCTTGTTGGTGAGACGGTAAAATGTAAGCATTATAGCAACTATGGAAAACAGTATGGCAGTTCTGTTAGAATTACCATATGATCCAGCAATTCCACTTCTGGGTATAGAGTCATACCTGAGGATCCAAGGTTACTGGTTCCAGGATTTCCCCATGGATACCAAAATCCACAGATACTCAAGTCCCTTATATAAAATGGCACAGTATCTGCATATAACCTATACACATCTTCCTGTATACTTTAAATCATATGTAGATTACTTATAATACCTAATACAATGCAAATGCTATGTAAATAGTTGTAAATACAATGTAAGTGATATATAAATAGTTGCTGGTGTGCAGCAAATTCAAGTTTTGCTTTTTGGAACTTTCTAGAATTTTTTTTCCAAATATTTTTAATCTGCCATTGGTTGAATCTGTGGATGCGGAACCCACAGATACAGAGAGCCAACTATATACCCAAAAGAATTAAAAACAGAGTCTAGAAGACATATTGTATGTCCATGTTCAGAGAAGCATTATTCACAAGCACTAAATGTGGAGGGAACCCAAGTGTCCTCAACAGATGAACGGATAAGCAAAATGTGGTATATACAGTGAATGAAATGTCAGCCTTAAAAAGGAAGGAAATCCTGACAAATGCTACAACATAGATGAACCTTGAAGACATTATGCTAAAGGAAATAAGCCAATCACTAAAATTGATTGATTCCACTTTTATGACATACTTAAAGTGGTCAAAATCGTACAGACAGAAAGTAGAATGGTGGTTGCCAGGGCCAAGGGGGAGGGATGAATGGGGAGTTATGTTTAATGGGTATAGTGTTTCAGTTTTGCAAGATGAAAAGAGTTCTGGCGATGGATGGTGGTGATGGTTTACATAATAATATGAATGTAATTAATGCCACTGGCCTGTACACATATAGTAAATGTTGTCATATGTATTTTACCACATTTTTCTTTTTTTTAATTGAAGAAAGACAAAAAAAGAACCAGAACTGAGTGGTCTTAAAAATTCTCAGCCTTGGGCTTCCCTGGTGGCGCAGTGGTTGAGAGTCTGCCTGCCGATGCAGGGGACATGGGTTCGTGCCCCGGTATGGGAAGATCCCACATGCCGCGGAGCGGCTAGGCCCGTGAGCCATGGCTGCTGAGCCTACGCGTCCGGAGCCTGTGCTCTGCAACGGGAGAGGCCACAACAGTGAAAGGCCCACATACCGCAAAAAAAAAAAAAAAAAAAATTCTCAGCCTTTCCAGATGGCAAAAGATGCTAAAATTAAGAAATTCACCATCAGGAAAGTATACTCTAAAGAAAAGGCCAAGGATGTGACTATGCAACTTTTTGCTAAAAATCTTAGAAACATTAAAAGGTCAGAATATTCAGTTACACAAAGGGCCCTTTCAAAGAGTAAAAGGTATGCCTACCAGATACTCTCAATCCAACCAGAGGGCCTCCAGGAAGCTTAAAGGTATTGTCCCTCAGCCTTCTCAGCAAGAGTCCAAGAAAGACATGGGTTTATCTTTAAATTTATCTTCTGAGTGAATCCCACTAAAATCCACAGAGACCCACTAAATTATTGAGAAAATCATGTTGACAGACATGTTTGCATTAAAAAGGACAATAAATACAAGATGAAAGGAGGCTGTCAAAATTCTACTGGCTGGAAGCAGACAGGATAAAAGTACTCTGCTTCCAACATCTGCTGTCTTTCATGAAAAAGGAAGGATGACTCGGGCATGGAGCCAATTGCCCAGGGGGCAGAGCCCTACTCAGCTTCTAGGTACCTCCATATTCTTCCCCACCTTAGTTGTTCCCTCTGAGTTTTACCACTGTCCGATCTGGTTTCCAGTTCCAGTCAGGGCCTTTCTTATCTAGTCATCTTAATAGCCCTCTCAGGATCCCACCGTGTTCCATCCTCCTTGTCCAAATCCCATTCATTACCTACCTTAAAAAGTTTCTGAGAGTGTTTAATCATAAAAGTCATCCCATTGTTTAACTTTGTGATATTCTCTTGAAGGTCATTTGCAGTGACCTATTCAGAGCAAAAGAAACCAAAAAAGGGAGATGAAAAGCTGGGAGGTAGAAGGCAGATACTCCCATTTACTTATCAGTAAGCTAATTCTTTCAAACATACGATAGTTTCTATCTCCAAGAAAGCTGACTCTAATACAACATTTAATTCTGGAAAGGTTTTTTGGTTCAGCAGGTTTCCACTAGAGATGATATAATCTAGGAAGAACCACGTGTCCCTGAAGTGATCAGGAAATCCTTGAGAACCAATCTTCATTTCCTAATTCTGCCTGATAATCAGACATACATGCAGAGTTACTAAAGAAGATCTACCCTGTGAAAAGGGGAAAGAAGAATAGAATCTGTAACAATCACCAAGGACATTGCTCTCTAGAGAAACTACAGTTTCTCCAAAGACGAAAGAGAACTGTCACTACTAATTGATACCAGAGGTGACATCTGTTTCTTAAAAACACAGTCACATGGTCACTGATTACCTTCTCTTGTTTCCTCTGCCTTTTTTTTAAGCACTTCAGCATATCTACTATACCAAAGCCCGCATCCTCAACATGTATCTTTGTTACTTAATGTTTGCTTATACTAAGACCTCTTTCACAGGCTTCTCTTTACAGTCAATGCTTCTCTTTACAGTCACAGATCACTTACTCCTTTTCAGTCTCAGTGAGCTCGTTCTAAAATTCTTTCACTGCGAGGCTTTATCTCCTTAACATGGACAAATGTTGGTGTGTCTTTTTCTTCTCACACACCTCCCCTTCATCAACCTTTCTCTGGGCAGAAGCTCTTCCTGGCCCAGAGCTTTATATTATTTTTTCACTAGTTGCTTGTTAGGCAAAACATCTTACACAACCTCTCTCCTTTACCTTCCTTTTCTCATTTCCTATAATCCCCAAAATCTCTTATAAGTCACTATATCCCATCTATTTCTATTATCTTCCCAACAATCCTGTCAAGTAAGTGGAAAAGGTGCTATTATGCCCAGCTTAAAGAGGAGGAGCCTACGCATAGAAAGAGGAAAGGACACAGTTAACAGGGGTTTGCAGCTTCCAACCCAGTTATCCTGACTCTAATTCCATCATACAGTAAAACCTATTTTATGAATGGCCAGGAATATGAAGCTACGTGCTTCCAGGCCAAGAATTAGTTCAAAAGCCTTTAGATAATGCACTTCTCGTGTAAGTCACTAAGAAGGGCATGGTCTCAGTAATAAGAAGCATATTCAGCTTTATTTAAGGGGAGTACATCTGTAGGATATAGAAAAGCTACAACAAGGCAGGATTGCTCTCTGTGTCATCTTATCTAAAAGCTCAGTGACACTATCCTGTAAGATCATACAGCTCTATTCTAAATTTATACCATTCAATCTTCAGAAATCAATTTGATTTCCCAAGAAGGCTTTCATGTTAAGAAGGAATTTACATTGACCAGCCAAAATCAGTATTCTAGTTTATTTAGTAGCTATATTTTCCTCTAAGAATTTCCACTAATAAATTGCTAATCAGGTTTGTCAAGAGATTGACTTATAATTTATAAGCAAGATTAACAGGAATTGGCCCCCTCAGGTTTAATAACTCTTAAATGAACTAATAAAGGAAGTTCCTAGCCTTGTAAAGCTGAAGACTAGACCTTGGGCCCTTGATAACCTCACCAAGGTACAGCCATAGGACGAGGGCCAGCCCAAGAAAGCCAAGCAGTCTTTCCTTTTTCCCTCAACACTTACATTTTTTGGCCACAAGACATGGGGCGCAAACATAAGGGCAAGGTTATAGGCAGACATCTTATTCTTGTCTTGTTTCTTTGCTGTCTGGTACAGGAGATCAAGCAATAACTTCAGCAAGTTACGATTGGGTGGAGGGAGAATGAGGAATAGCAACTGAAGAGCCTCAATTTGCCGCTCTTTATCTGGTACATTGGTCTTGTTTCCTTTATCATCAAACTGCATCAAATCTTGAGGACAAAAGAGGTGATTGCAAAGGAGGGAGAAAATACAAGCAAGAAAAAAAAATCAATGCTCCTACTATTTATTATAATCAAAGAAAGAAAAAAAAGAATCAAGCATAAATAGAGATTATAGCAAAATATAATAACAAAATAATGTCAATACAACTCAATAATTAAAAGAGAAAAACCCCATCAAAAATGGGCAAAAGACTTAAATAAACATCCCTCCAAAGAAGACATACAAGTGGCCAGTAAGCATTTGTATACTCAGTATCATTAGCTATCAGAGAAATGTAAATCAAAACCAAAATGAGATACTGCTTCATAACCAGAGGTGTGGCTATAGTCAAAAAGACTGACAATAACAAGTGTTGCCAAGAATGCTGAGAAAATTAAACTCTCCTACACTGCTGGTGGGAATGTAAAATGGTGTGATCACTTTGGAAAACTGTTTGGCAGTTCCTCAAAAAGTTAAGCATAGAGTTACCATATGACTTAGCAATCCCATTCCTAGGTATATACTCAAGAGAAATGAAAACATGTCCACACATATCTTTAATAATGCCACCCGTTCACATTTCCTCACCAAGATATTTTACTGCTAAAAAAATATGAGAGTGAATTATGCCCTGATAACAGGATGATCCAGGCAGCTCCTTATGGAGTCAGAATCATTGTTTCTCCCCTAACAAGCTACACAGGTTATCAATAAAAACAGTCCCCTAGATAATCAGAATTTCAAAAGACACTGAAAACCATTTGGGTATAATTCATATAGACCTGAAAATGATAACAACGTGTTGTTGAAACTGTTTAACTTCAAAAATAATTCCAGGTGTAGGAAAGGCAGATAATATTTCTAGAAACTGTCCCCTGTTAATATGAAATTGAAAACAAAAATCCCTCCCAGTTATCAGCAAGGGGTACCAAACGATACACCTGTGCCACACCTCAGTATGATATCAAAGAACAGTGAATCATGGGGTGGTGGAGGGGCGGTTTCAGATACTGCACTAAATAAACTCAACAGGAAAGCAAACAGAACAAGCATTCTTCATGTTAACCCTTATAAAAAGAACTTATCAATATTTCCCATATCTTTTTCAAATATCCAACAACTTTATTTCTCCCCCAAAATAACTGTAAAGTTATGTAACACTCTAGTAATATTTTCTCATTTGTATCATCTAAACTGTTCCTGAAAGTGCTAAAAAAAAATCTAATCTTATTAGATTTTAGAAATTCAAAACTCGGTTTTTATTTTAAGTAGTAAAAATTATTCAAAAGAAAAAAATTTTCTATTTATTTTCTTAAAATTAGAAGCAAGAGTAAAAGACTCAAGGGTAGAAAACTAAGTAAATATAGTATGGATGTGGATGCTGTGTGCACTTAGAGCCTATTGCAGCATAACAGCTGTGCAATTTAAGAATGAATAACACAAGCACAAAGGAGAAAGAGGAAACTATTTATGAGCTGAAAATGGAACATTCTCCAAAACACAGTAAATGAAAAAAGCAAACCACAGAACCATGTGTATAACACCCTACCATTACATAAAAAGAAAGAAAAAGAATACATGTAGGTGTTTGTAAGTGTCTAAAATATCTCTGTAAGGATACATTAGAAATCAATAGCATTGGTTCCCTCTCGGAAGAAAAACTGAGTGCTGGGAACAGGGGTGGGAAAGAGGCTTTTCACTGTATACTCTTTGAACCTTTTGAATTTTAATTCATGTGAATGTATTGCCTATTTAGAAAACAAGTAAAATTATTTATAGGAAGCAAATTTCCAAGAGTAGAGATGATCTCAACTGAGGCATATTAATACTTAGCAAAAGCCTCAAACTAAGGCAAATATACAAAACTGTGACTACTGATTTGGGTAATTGATTTGGGTATGTCAATCAATCCAGTGAAAAGCATACATAAAGTAAGCAACTAAAATGTTCACAGCACAATGCTAGGATCCATCAGGAATACAAAAATAGGTAAAACCCAGACTTTATCTTCAAAGAAGTTTATTCCACAAAAAAAAATTTTGACCAAATCAACCATAACTAGCCAATGCTTATGAGTATTCAGAGAGCCCAGAAATATCATGAAGTCAAACAATATTAACAGAAGCACTGCTGTGGGTTACAAACAACAGAATATTCCAGATGACTTTACTAAATTGAAAGAAATGTATTCACATCTCTTTCTCACCTCCTATACTCACCAGCAATTTTGAGGTGTGCATGAAAATGTTTATGTGTCAGCAGGGGCTCAGGTAACTCTCCTAGAAACATCTTCAGCAAGGTAGCAACATCATTTGAGTGAAACTCCCCTGATTCCAAGTCGATATCAGTTCCATTATTGAGAGCATCCCTTAAAATCTGCTGTCGGACACTATTCCCTGGTACTCTAAACAAACCCTCTACTCTCAAGTCTGTTCAGCATGGAAGAGAAACAGAGGACATGAAAAAGGAAATAAAAAGAGGAATTATGATTAAAATAAGTCATCTAAAAGACCACTTTATACTTGAAAGACCCTTTACAAAGAACTTGAAGGACGTTTTTGTCTTTCTTCCCAGATTAGTTTAGAACCTACTGGCCCCTGAGGAAACACATCTGAACATCCCTGAGCACCCAGAGATCTCCCAGACTGAGACGTGGTCCACCCAGGAGTCACTGAACCTCCTGAGGCACACCTGGAAACTGAATTTAACCTTTTTTTTTTTTTAATTTTCTGTTGAAATATAGTTGATTTACAGTGTTGTGTTAGTTTTAGGTGTACAGCAAAGTAAGATATATATATATATATATATATATATATATATATATTCTTTTTTAGATTCTTTCCATTATAGGTTATTACAAGATATTGGGTATAGTTCCCTGTGCTATACAGTAGGTCCTTGTTGGTTATCTATTTTATATATAGTAGTGTGTATATTGTTAATCCCAAACTCCTAATTTATCCCTCCTCACTCCCTGAATTTAACCTTAATAGTCAGAATGGGCTTGAAAAATAAGTTGGAAGAAAGCCAAATCTCCCTGAAGGCCCCTTCCCGTGGGTCATCTCAGACTTTGCTGGAGGGGCCAAGTTCATCTGTGGGGGTTCATTGCTCCTGTAAAACAGTTTCCCAGCCTAAAATGAATCTAGAGTCTCTGTGCTGCCCCAGGAATTAAAACTCTAACCTATCAGATCACCTTTCAGTCTAAGAGATTCCCAGAAGCTCAGGGTCATCCCAACTAAACGATTCTTCCCTCCCACCTATATTTTAAGCTAATCTAAGGGGATAAAAAAGATGAGACATATTGTTTTGGTTTGACCTGAAGAAGCACGAGAGTTATGTTTTCAGCTTAGGTCCATATTTCTTTGTATAACCCCCTAATTCAGGGGTCCAAGTTCAAATGCCTACAACGCCAGGCTGGTAACAGTAAATGAATGAACAGGAACCCTAGCAAACTGAGGAGCACCTACCTGTGCTCCAGCTGACTGTGTCCAAGTGGCAACAGGGCCCAAGGATGCTAGATCTTCCTATTATTTCCTATTATCCAAAGAAGTTGAAAACCTGGACTGTTTCCATTTTAAAAGACTGATAACTTATTTTATTTTTAATTTAATCCTTTGCCAAACAAACAAAATATGAATATAGATGACTTAAACTCTTAGGCTGTCAGTTTGCAACCTCTGCTCTAGCTCCTAGCACAATGTCCCATATAGAATAAGACATAAATAAGTGTTAGTGTCAAATTTATCAAGACATCACATAAAGCCACACATTTCATATACACTCAGCTCTGCCAAACACTTAGAGCAATGACATAACCAGTATGACTACTAAAAAAATGAAAAAGGAATTAAGTGAAGAGTGTATTTTAATCAGAGAATTCTAGAGATGAAAAGTATCTTTGGCAATAAATTATGCTCCCTGGAGTAAATGTTATAAAGGAGCAATGTATTTTTACAGAAGAAATGTCTCTTTCAGTCAAGGGGAAATTGTGATTTCATAGACACTATCTAATGTATATATATCTTTGAGAGTATAAAACAAATCAATATATGAGATGAAATTTAAAAGGAAATATATTTAGAAACATACCACCTGAAATTATCATTGATTAGTGTCTTTGTTGATGGTTAATTGTCACCTAACAATTGCTAAATCAAGGATGTTAGCTCCCAGTAGAAAACTGACAATTCTTCATTAACAAAGAATGACAAAATTTCAAGTAGTCTTACTTTTGTGTAGATATTCAATCAGTTGGTATATACGGGCAATGCCTTCCTCTGTCAGTGGGGATCCAAATATTACTCCTTTTTCTGAAAAAAACCATACAATAGAACAAGGCTATATTTTCCACAAATAGTACAAAATCAGCATACTTAAAAGTAACATACCCCTCAAGTATATTATGTTACAGTTTAGCAAGTATTTTCACAGGGTCAGTAAACAAAAACCTTAAAGTTGGAAGTGTACCAGAAAATGTAATCAGAAAACTCTCAATCAACTCTCTGCGAGTTTAATCTTAGATGGTAGGTTCCTTGAAGGCAAAGACCGTCTTCTTATTTAAGTAGCAATACCTAGAATATTGATATGTAATTTAAAAACAAACAAAAAATAGAACTTAGACCCATGATTGTCAGAGCATGATAGATTATCCACTAGAGTTGGTATAGGGTCTGATCTGTTATAATGTTTAAACTTTTTTTGCTGCCCTCAGGATTTCCTAATATTTAAAAAAACAGGGGCTTCCTTGGTGGTTCAGTGGTTAAGAATCTGCCTGCCAATGCAAGGGACATGGGTTCGAGCCCTGGTCCGGGAAGATCCCACATGCCGTGGAGCAACTAAGCCCGTGTGCCACAACTACTAAGCCTGAGCTCTAGAGCCCGCAAGCCACAACTACTGAGCCCACGTGCCACAACTACTGAAGCCTGCGCGCTTAGAGCCCGTGCTCCGCAACAAGAAAAGCCACCGCAATGAGAAGCCTGCGCACCGCAACAAAGAGTAGCCCCCGGTCACCGCAACTAGAGAAAGCCAGCGCACAGCAACGAAGACCCAACACAGCCAAAAATAAAAAATAAATTTATTTTACAAAATAAATTAATTTAAAAAAATTAAAAAACAAAATAGTACCTCTTTAACATCTTATCAAAAGCAGTGTTAATAGTCATAATTTATTATATATATCACTAATAACTTATTTCTGAGAAGGCTTTTTGTGGGTGATTCATAGGTATTTGCCTTATCAAAGCATTCCATGGAATGAAAACATTTGAGAACTACTGCAATAAAAAAATGTTCAAACTTTCTTTACTGTACTCACCAGCTGTGAAACTTTGTATCTTTAATATTATTTTAGGATAGTATTAATAGGGCATGAAAATCAAGGTGCCCCTGATAACTACCTAAACTAATCATGTTATGTCTTGGGGACTGATATATATGCTTTAATTTATCTAGACAGTTTTTATAATTTTTATTAATATTACTTAAGGTTTTACTACTCATATAAATGAAAAATGACAAAAAGTGCTTTATAATAATAGAAACTCCTCCATGAACATGCAGATGTTCAGAATGAAGCCCAGGGAGCAGCTGAGACCTGCCCCCTTCACAGATACATCTCCTACCCTTTCGCTTGAGAGACATTAGAGACCGGAAGAATCCTGATGCCGGGCCGGCCCCACCAGGCAACTTAAGGTCCACTTCTCCCATCAGCTGAGCCAACTCAGTTCCAGGCAAGTCGATGAGCCTTGTGATATTGCTGACCACCAACTCGGTGAACACCTCAGGTTTCTCATGTCGGAGTTTCTCCACAAAAAAGTCAGGATTGAAGATAATGGGCTGACTTCGAAGGGAAGAGTCATTGCAGATAACAAAATTGCAGATGGCATCTCTGAAAACATGAAACAGAAGAATCTTTGGGGGGATCATTTTTAATATGGGTTTCGCATTCCCTCTCGACCACACAATTATTCATTCTTTCTGTGGGCATATATATAACCTACAGACTGGTCTTTTGAAAACCTAATCCCCAATCTGCTGACTGCATAAAAGAAGACAATTTGGGCTTGTTGCTGTTTAGGTTATATCCACCTTAGAATTTTAGTTTAAAGAAAAGACACCAAACAGCCTCTATGATATGACCTGAATTTGCCTCTTAATTTTAGGCATTCACTGCAAGAAGACAGAGATCCTTACAGCCTCCTGAGTCTAAGAGTATATTAGAACTGGCAGTCACATAGACCACTTTCCTTATTAAAACAGTCAAACCCTAAACTATTACCATTAAATTCTTGTAAAACATCAGAACTGCAGCTGTTCCCCCTAACACAGCAATGGGTAATCATTAAATTAAGGCCTTCCTGGGAGTATAGCCAGCACTGTATGGTATTTTCCATCCAGTGATTAACTGCTGACAGTAACACAGGCTAGTCGCAAATGCCACAGAAACCATGTGACAGTGAGCATGAGACTACTGAAGAGCTAAAACTATATCTAAACAGTATAGTAGACATTTTGAAAACATTTACTCTACCCTTAGGGTTCTTTGGTTCCTGGGTCCCTACACAGGCAGGTGTTTCCTTATAATCAGTCCCCTTCAACTGAGCCAGGCGCTTTGGATTCTGTTCCTCATAACCAAAAAGCCTTCACTAGAATGGAAGGCACTTACAGGTACATAAAATAGATATTAATTCAGCCTTGCCAAGGTTCAGAAATGGGTTTTATTTTAAAATCCTTCATTCTGGATGGCTTTGGCCCATCGTCTAAGTCCAAACTTTGCTCAGACAGGTTCTTCCTCTCTAAGGCACTTAAAAAAATTCTGTATTTTGCTTCTAATTTTACTCTTCTATCACTGAGTAATACTCAGCAGATATGTTCTGTTGGCCCTTGATCATAGCTGGTTTTCCACTCCTAAATTATTTGGGCTATACTTCTAGCAAAGCTCCTCTGACTCTCAGAAATATTTTCTTCCCTATTGTTTTCTAATTTTAACATGTTACATATAAGAACTGTATTATTCCATCTCTTGTAGCAGACACATCACCACTTGTTTGTATCCATTATCAATCATCTCTAATGGCTTATTCTAATTTTCATTATATAAACAGCCATCTATTATACAACCAATGAGTAAATGTAACACAAGCCAGAAAGGACAAGTCATCACATCTGTCAGACAAAGCTGAAATCCACCTGACTCAATCAAACATTCCCACAATAAAAACAATCACAACTTAAAAGTTTCCACAACACCCTAGGTACCAAAGCACTGTTCCAGGAAAAATGATATCTCTAAACATTAAATATAACTAATCTTTAACACACTTTGCCAATACTACATGGAACTTCTTTTTTTCTGGCCACACCACATGGCATGTGGGATCTTAGCTCCCCTGCAGTGGAAGCACAGAGTCTTAACCACTGCACCGCCAGGGAAGTCCTACATGGATCACTTTTAACATGGTATAATGAAAACAAGGCATGGGTAAATTTCAAAGTTCATCTCTACTTCCCTGAAAAGTTATTACATAATTTTATTCAACAGCCCAAATCTTCAGTTGGTGGCTACTAAATTTCTTTTCTCTAAAATGATAACATAAGAATTTACATAATTTATGAATGTGTATTTTCAAGCCAAAAAGTCATTAAAGAAAGAGAACTTAAAATGCTGTTTCCTCAACCTTTTTATACACTAAGGTTATTTTTCCTGTATAAATTCCTGTATAATTTTCCCTGTATAATCATTGGCAAATGATTATAATACAAGCCAAATAAAATCAAAAGCAATTTCATCCTAAGCATTGACAAAGCCTTTTTTTTTAATGTCAGCTTATTTCAGTCAAGAAATGAGTCAATAGACAACTATTACTTATAATCACTGCCAATGAGAAATTACTACTCTACTGAGAGAGCCAGAAAATCATGAAATGGGTTAGCACCGAAAAGAGTCTTAAAATTTATCAGATCTAAGCTTTTATGGATGTCACATCCCTTTTAATTCTGAAAAACAGAATCCAGATCAAATTAATGCTAACATATAAATGTATATGAATAGCATCCATTATATTCTTAAAGTAGAAACACATACATACATATAACCTCCAGATCTTTAGTTTATTAATATCCAGAGTAAGACTCAGTTGAGATTCCAAAACTTATATCACAGTTGACCTTCAGGCACTAAACTGGATCAAATAGACAAGTAGAAAGGAGCCGAAGGCACAAAACCCTACTACATCGTTTCTCAACAGAATCCTTTCTACCTTGCGGTCTGCTCCCTCCGAAATAGGTAGAATAGGTAGGAGAATAAATAAGTTCAAGGCTGCCCCTACCTATTCACAAGGAATACAAGAAAGAGACACCTTAGGAGTCCTAATACACAAGTAACAAACAAGCAATCTCAGTTTCTTTTCCCCTTCTGCTTTTTCTCCCCTTCCTTCCCATAATCATTCACTTTTGTTTTGTCTCACATTAACTTCTTTAACCTACTTCTTTTTTTTTCCTCTCCTTCACTTTTTCTGAGTGGAGCATGTGGTAAGACAAAAAGTAAGGGAGAGAAGTGGTTAAAAAAAGGAAGTAAAATGGAAGATAAGAGATGGAAAAGACAGATATAGTAGGTTATGTTTTTAAATTATCCCCATATCACAAAGTCCGCTAATCTCTTTCCATGGAATACATAGTACCACAATATAAAGCTGAGAATATCACAGAACATGGTCAAGAACTTAAGAGAAGGGCTAAAGAAAAAGAAAAATACTATTTTTAAGCAAAAACAACTTCCTCCTCTACAGTATCTAATTTTAAAACAAACTCTAAGTTTGCTCAAGTTTAAGAAAAAAATTAATTTCTTACATAAATGCTGAAAGCTTCTGATGAGGCATTGGTAAATCGAAGAGACAGGAAAAAAGCTTTCTCCTTGTTCGTTGTAACAAAGAAACCCTCCTTTCCCTGCCCCATCACAGCCTACACAAATTCCAGACATGTTAGAGGACACAAGGGCACATTATGGGGCCTGAAAGGCAGTACTTATTAGGACTCTAAGCCCTCATCTGCAAGTAGGAACAAAACAGAAATTAAAAACTGGACCAAGTGAATTGTATTTGCCAACACATAGATGAAACGCAAGAGTAGTCTCCCATCACACTGAAAGTTGTATTAGACAAAACAATCACACAATATAAACAGTATAAGGACAAGCAGTTTTATAATATAAAAGGAAGGGTGATCCCTACCTCACGTCATACACAAAAAATAAATTCCAGACAGAATAAAGATCCAAATATGAAAAGCCAATTTTTTTTATTTTTATTGGAATATAGTTGCTTTACAATGTTGTGTTAGTTTCTACTGTACAGCAAAGTGAACCAGTTATACATGTACATATATACATTCTTGTTTAGATTCCCTTCCAAAAAAGTCAAACTTTAAAAAGAATAAATTAATGAGGCAGAAAAAAGACTTCTTAAACATGACATAAAATGCACAATCCACAAAGAAAAGATTGAAACATTTAACTACATTAAAATTTTAAATGTCTGTTCAACAAATAACATTATAAACAAAGTTCTCAAAAAATGAAGTCACAGTGCCTCTGGAGAGAGGAACTGGATGAAAGAACAGGAGTGGGAGAGAAACTTTTCACTGTATGCTTTTTTGTATTTTCTGGATTTTTGACTCGTGAACATACTACCCATTCATAATAAATAAATAAATAACAAATAAATGTAAAACTTTAAAAGTAATAATAAAAGACAAGCCATAAACTGAAAAAAAAATTTGTCAAAAGATATAACCAAGTAATTCATAGAAGAGGGGTCTAAATGACTAATAAACATGAACAGAATCTTAACTTTAGAAGTTATCAGGGTAAAGAAAATTGAAAAATGGTATTTTTCCCCACCGATCATTTTGGCATAAACTATCAGATTCAGGTGATATCTTCTTATTCTTAGTTTGCTAAGGGTTATTTATTTATTATCATGAGTCTGTGCTTAATTTCATCAAAATTTTTTGACAATCATATAATTTTTCTCCTTTATTTTGTTTATGTAGTGAATGAATGATTAATGTTAAACCAGCTGGGCATTTCTAGAATAAACCCAATATTATAATAATGTATTATCATTTTTATATATTACCGAATTTGGTTTGCTAATAGTTTGTTTAGGTTTCTCCATTTATGTTCATAAGTGAGATTATCGTGGAATTGTTCTTTCTTATGTTGTCTTCATTAGGTTTTGTATCAAGGTTGTGCTGGCCTTACAAAGTGAGTTGGCGAGTGTGTCCTATTTTTCTGTTTTCTGAAAAAGTTTGTGTCATTTCTTCTTTAAATGTTTGATGGAATTGGCTGATGAAGCCATCTGGACTTAGAGTTTTCTTTGTAAGGTTTTTAATTATATATACTCAATTTATTTTGTGTTACAGAACTATTCAAATTTTCTATTTCTTCTTGTATTAATTTTGGTAAGCCAGATATGTCTAGGGTTTTGTCTATTTCACATAAATATTCAAACTTTACTGGCATAAACTTGTTCATAATATCCTCTTAGGAACTTTTTGATGTGTCCAGGTTCTGTAGTGATGTCCTCCTCCTTGTTCCCGATATTGGTAATTTATGTTTTCTCTCTCTTTTAATTTATGAATCTTATTAGAGATTTAGCAATTTTTATTAGCTTTGTCAAGGTTCCAGCTTTTGGTTTTACTGAACTCCTCTATTACATGTTTGTTGTTTATTTCACTAATTTCTGCTCTTATATTTATTACTTCCTTTCTTCTTTACTGGATTCAGGATAAGGTGGCACTGCAAATCAATGGGGAATGAATGACTTTTTCACGAAATGGTGCGGGGACACGTGGACATCTATGGGGGAAAAAATGAAAATTGACACCTATGTCACTATACACAAGGTGAATTATAGATCTAAAGGTGAACAACAAAACAATAAGCCTACTAGAAGGTAATATAGAAGAATATATTATTGAACTCAGGGTGGGGAAATAATTTTTAAATAACACATAAAAAATATTAAAGAAAAAGATCAATACAATTGACTTCATTAAAATGAGAACTTGTGTTTATCAAAAGACACCATCAAGAAAGTGAAAATGACAGGCACAGAGTGGGAAAATATATCTACAATACATACAGCAAAAAATGGCTCATATCTTGAATATATGTAGACTTCGTATTAATCAATAAGAAAAAATAAATAGCCTAATAGAAAAACAAGCATGAGATTTCCATAAAATCTCATTTAAAAAGCTACTCAATATCATTAGACACCAAGGAACTGCAAATTAAAAAACAATGACAGGGCTTCCCTGGTGGCGCAGTGGCTAAGAATCCGCCTGCCAATGCAGGGGACACGGGTTCGAGCCCTGGTCCGGGAAGATCCCACATGCAGTGGAGTAACTAAGCTCGTGGGCCACACCTACTGAAGCCTGCACACCTAGAGCCCATGCTCCGCAACAAGAGAAACCACCGCAATGAGAAGCACCGCAACGAAGAGTAGCTCCCACTCGCCACAACTAGAGAAAAGCCCGCACGCAGCAACGAAGACCCAACGCAGCCAAAAATAAATAAATAAATTATTTTTTAAAAAGACAAAAAATAGGGCTTCCCTGGTGCGCAGTGGTTGAGAGTCCGCCTGCCGATGCAGAGGACACGGGTTTGTGCCCCGGTTTGGGAAGATCCCACATGCCGCGGAGCGGCTGGGCCCGTGAGCCATGGCCGCTGAGCCTGCGTGTCCGGAGCCTGTGCTCCGCAACGGGAGAGGCCACGACCGTGAGAGGCCCGCTTACCGCAAAAAAAAAAAAAAAAAAAAAAAGAGTAATGTAGACAAAAAATATACAGTGTTTAGAGATACAGTCTCCAACTTACAATGGTTCAACTTACGCTTTTTTAACTTTATGATGGTGTGAAAGCAATATGCATTCAGTAGAAACCGTACTTCAATTTTGAATTTTGATCTTTTCCCAGGCTAGCAATATGTAGTAGAATACTCTTTCGTGATGCTGGACAGCAACCATCCTGTACCCATACAACCATTGTTTTTTCACTTTCAGTAGAGTAGTCAATAAACTACATGAGATATTCAACGCTTTATTACAAAATAGGCTTTGTGTTAAATGATTCTGACCAGTTATAGGCTAATGTAAGTGGTCTGAGCATGTTTAAGGTAGGCTAGGCTAAGCTATCATGTTCAGTAGGTTAGGTGTACTAAATGCATTTTCGACTCCATCATAAATCAAGGAAGATCTGTACTTGCTTAAGTAGCAAAATTGTAAAGAGAAGCAAAGATGTATTTACCATTCAGGATAATGGTTACCTTTGGGGGTTTGTGATTATGAGGAGGCCAGAGGGCATAAGGGGAGTTTCTAGGGTGTTAGCACTGTTTTTGTGATAAAGTATTCAGCTGGGGGAAAGGGGAGTGGTTCATTTGAGGTAAATCTGGAAAATGTTAACATTTGTTGAAGCTGGGTGTTAGAAAGAGTACTGATTATATTATTACTTGTATATATAACCAACATCCTTGATGACAAATTTTTTTAAGTAACCAAGTAGTTTTGACCTAAGTCTTGCTACAACTTGATGTAAATATCACAGAAAATCTAAGTACAGTATATACTAAAGGTTAATTTCCTCATCATAAAGGTTTTTGCATAAATGTCTAGAACCAGGAGAATTAGTAGTTAAGTATACAGGCATATAGAAATAGCAAGGACTCCAGTATTTAAATGCATATACTAGGCAACTATCCCAAAGAGTAATAGAGGTAAGACCTACCCCTCAAACAGGATATTTTTTATTACCTATAGTCTGCAATGATTACTTTTACCACTAGATGGATCTCTACATGTAAGGTGATATGCTTAGTGAAAGGACTGGAAACAAAATTCACAGCTGAAAAATCAATTACATAAAAATGAAATGCAGGTGCTTTTGAGGCATGTTGAACCCATGAATCTGCAAAATTCAAGGCAGTGGGAGAAAAAAAAAAAAACCTGTATCCTGCAGATGTATCTTTTGGCTGACTACTACCAAAACTCCATACCCACAAAACTAAATGTTTCCTCCCTAGTGAATTGCTTAACTTGATTTGTTCTCCAAGAACCACAATCTTGGCAACATCTATCAAAATATGAGCTATATTTAAAGTTGTCTAAACCTGACTTACCACCCTGAGAGAAGTATGCACTCTCTTACTACTTTTTCAATCTCTGGCTCTGAAACATGGCTTTAAATGTGTCACTTTATTGGAAAGCTGTTAGATATGAATACAAGTATTAAAGAAGAGGCTATTATTCTTCCCTTTTTCTACATGCCAAAGTTAAACTGGTATTATGAAAGTTGTACATAAAAAGAAAGGATAAAAGTAGGTCCCGTGTGTCCAAGCTGGCAGGGTTTTTATAACAGAAACAGTTTAAAGTTGATAAGTAGTACCACAGTTTTTCAGGAAATAATATAAAATTTCTTAAACAAAAATTTTGAAACACTTACATCCCAAGATCTGCCCTTAAAAGTAGCTATCCAAGGTTTTGTAATATGGACCTCTTATCACTAATTTAGACTCCAATCATCTACAAAAATATATTTGGGGCTTCCCTGGCAGCACAGTGGTTAAGAATCTGCCTGCCAATGCAGGGGACACGGGTTCGAGCCCTGGCTCAGGAAGATCCCACATGCCGAGGAGCAACTAAGCCCGTGCACCACAACTACTGAGCCTGCACTCTAGAGCCCACGAGCCACAACTACTGAGCCCGTGTGCCACAACTACTGAAGCCTGCGCGCCTAGAGCCCGTGCTCCGCAATGAGAAGCCATGACAATGAGGAGCCCCAGGCACTGCAACAAAGAGTAGCCCCCGCTCCCCGCAACTAGAGAAAGCCCGCGTACAGCAACGAAGACCCAACACAGACAAAAATAAAAACAAATAAATAAAAAAATATATATATTTGGCCCCTATATTTATTTGATCCCAACTTGAACTAATTTCAGACTACTAGAGCAACTTGATCTGAATTAAAGTGGCAGATGAAGGAATTCCTGATTGCTTACCCTCTTAACCTAAACATTCTGGAAATGTGATCAAGATTTTGCCCTATGAAATGACGATGAAAACTTCTCAGTCAAGAAGGCTAATTATTCTTCCTACGAGCACCAATAACACAAGTTTATTAACATATATTTAACTTGTCAATTTTTATCCCTTTGGGTGTCACAAGAATTAGTATTAATTCTGTTGCTGCCACCTCCCTTACTTTTTCTCCCCCTGGCTGGTGTACAATTGGAAGAAAGTTTACTTGTATTAGAAAAGTAACAGCAAAATTCCCTATTCATTTGGAGAAAGTTCTATAGGATGCTTCACTGACAGCACAGTGTCTCTCGTATCATTATCTTAAAGCTATTTACCCCTCAAAAAAGTATAGTCAAAGCTTCAGGAGACTATCTTTTCCTACAGACTTTAAATGCCATGAGCCTCAAGCAATTAAAACCAAAGTATTTCTACCTAGGGTCAGATTAGGTTCCAAAAGACTACTTCTAAATCCACTTGTTCCAAAGTCCAGAGTGATATTAATACTATCCAAGAGACAGCTAATGCTTTTGCTCTGGCATATGACTTGTTCATATCTATATAACTTCACATATTGAAAATTCTTAAGAGCTTTAATCTCTTAGTCAGTATTCTACGAAACTAATCGTAAGTCTCTTCATCAACCATCATAAGAAGGTGAATTGCTTTTCTGAGGCACATGTTAGCCAAACAAGAAATCACAGCCACTCACATGTCATTTAAATTCAAACTAACCGTGATCTACTGAGTGCTTTATAATTTTAAGAAATTGTAAGGTACAGGAACAAGAAACTAAACTAAGTCTCTGGCATCCAGAAGCTTAAAATTCACTGAACACTACAAGATACTATTTTTTTTCCACTATGTCTGTTTTCAAAAATACAAGTGGTCAATTACAGGTGCAATTAGCACATGGGCACCCAGAAGACCCCATGAGATGACTTTAAAAATTGGGTTGTGGGGCTTCCCTGGTGGCACAGTGGTTGAGAGTCCGCCTGCCGATGCAGGGGACACGGGTTCGTGCCCTGGTCTGGGAAGATCCCACATGCTGCGGAGCGGCTAGGCCCACGAGCCATGGCCGCTGAGCCTGCGCGTCCGGAGCCTGTGCTCTGCAACAGGAAGAGGCCACAACAGTGAGAGGCCCGCGTACCGCAAAAAAAAAAAAAAAAATTGGGTTGCGAACAATTTTTCTTTTATTGCATTTGCACATAAATGTTAGTCTTTTAAGTGTCATTATTTTAAAGAGATCTTGGGCATTCTGCTAAAACTCCTTTGAAACTGGAAGCAATTATGAGATTTTTTTCACTGTAGTAAATCTTAAGCAACCACCACTTTGGGGAAACACAATACAATACGCTTTCCCACTCAGAACTGTGAGTGACACCAACTGTTGAGATGATGAGATATTGAAAAGACAGATTCTAATGTATGAGATTTTACGGTGCATGAAGTATATTAATACTTTTGAAATGAAATTTTTACAATTTAAATATTCCAATTTCTTTTCAACACTTTTATTTCTTAACACCTAAAAAGAATCTATTGTGTCAGTTAAAATATTTATGCTTTAATAAATTTAGGCCTTATCCTCTGTACAATCTTTTTTTTTTTTTTTTTTTTTTTGCTGAGTGCAGGCTTTTACTAGTTGTGGTGCGCGGGCCTCTCATTGTGGTGGCTTCCCTTGTTGCAGAGCACAGGCTCTAGGTGCACAGGCTTCAGTAGTTGTGGCTTGCGGGTTCCAAAGTGCAGGCTCAGTAGTTGTGGTGCACGGGCTTAGTTGCTCCACAGCATTGGGATCTTCCTGGACCAGGGATCGAACCCATGTCCCCTGCATTGGCAGCCAGATTCCTAACCACTGCGCCACCAGGGAAGCCCCTCTGTACAATCTTTTATTTATTTATTTATTTATTTTTGTCTGTGTTGGGTCTTTGTTGCTGTGTGCGGTCTTTCTCTAGTTGCAGCGAGTGGGGGCTACTCTTCGTTGCAGTGCGCAGGCTTCTCATTGCGGTGGCTTCTCTTGTTGCAGAGCACAGGCTCTAGGCACGTGGGCTTCAGTAGTTGTGGCACACGGGCTCAGTAGTTGTGGCTCACGGGTTCCAGAACGCAGGCTCAGTAGTTGTGGCACACGGGCTTAGTTGCTCTGCAGCATGTGGGATCTTCCCGGACCAGGGCTCGAATTCATGTACCCTGCATTGGCAGGTGGATTCTTAACCACTGTGCCACCAGGGAAGCCCCCCTCTGTACATTCTTAATATACATACCCTGGGTTCAAATTTTCAATGAAAGTTTAACACAATGACATAACTGTATGTTTCACATTGGTGTACTTATTTTTAATATTTAAAAGCCAGTTTATTCGATGAAAAACATGGATTGAAAGATGACTGATCTCTTGCTTAGGGTCATCCTAACAAATGAAGCAGATTGAACGGCAGATCTAATTAAGGAGAGCTTGGTCACAAGGACAGCAGCCACAAAATGACCTGACCAAAAGAAAAAAATAATGTAGACCTTGTTACTTGAGTGAAGAAACTATTAGTGCAACCAATGCAGGGATTGTAGGGATTCCAAAATTCAGAAAACTTTAAAATGCTAAATAGACTTAAAAATACAAAAGCTAGCCACATTTCAAAGGGCTTATTATAGTGCATGTAGTGTTCTCTGATTAAAGTTTGACTTTCTTAGAGAGCAGAAAGTATTTGATGATAACATCAAGAATGTTACTAGGGCTTCCCTGGTGGCGCTAGTGGTTGAGAGTCCGCCTGCCGATGCAGGAGACACGGTTCGTGCCCTGGTCCGGGAAGATCCCACATGCTGCGGAGCGGCTGAGCCCGTGAGCCATGGCCGCTGAGCCTGCGCGTCCAGAGCCTGTGCTCCGCAACGGGAGAGGCCACAGCAGTGAGAGGCCCGCGTACCGCAAAAAAAAAAAAAAAAAAAAAAAAAAGAATGTTACTAAATGATATTCCTGCACACTTTCTTGGTTTCTCATCTTCCCCTAATTGTTAGTTTCCTGTTATTTGGTGAGTTTTTCTTTGGTGTCATTGTTTTTACTTACTTGGTTTTATCCTTGTAATTGTGTTCAGCATAAAAATAAAACAAGTGGGACTTCCCTGGTGGCACAGTGGTTGGGAATCCACCTACCAATTCCGGGGACATGGGTTCGGGCCTTGGGCCGGGAAGATCCCACATGCCGCGGAGCAGCTACGCCCGTGCGCCACAGCTACTAAGTCTGCGCTCTGGAGCCCATGAGACACAACTGCTGAAGCCCATGTGCCGCAACCACTGAAGCCCAGGTGCCTAGAGCCCGTGCTCCACAGCAAGGGAAGCCATCGCAATGAGAAGCCTGCGCACCGCAACGAAGAGTGGCCCCCGCTCGCCGCAACTAGAGAAAGCCTGCGCGCAGCAACGAAGACCCAAAGCAGCCAAAAATAAATAAATAGATTTTAAAAAATAAAAAATAATAAAACAAGTGAAGAACTTCATTATGTAATCCCAATGTCATTCTTTAGTTACAATTCCTAAATTAATGAGGTTCCCCCCTCCCCAAAGGTACAATTAAAACACATGTAGCAATTGTAGCTGTCATAGGGCATGCAATTACAAATTTAATATTAAGAACCATGTGATTTCTATATTTCATTCATGAATTTTTTTTCTCTTTTCATTGATACTGATAGAACCCAACTGAGACATCTTTATCTCTAAACAGATAACATTATTTTAAAGCATGTCAAACAATGTCTTACTTCTTTATTGTAACACATTTCAGAAACTTGGACAAAGATCAACCAAATCATTTTAATTTTCTATGGTGAAAAATGAATGGAGCAAAAAAAGAAAATTAGGATCATATAATCAGGAACATTTTTGAAATAGATGTAGCTTTACATGGTATGTTGGACAATATTTTCTGTTGAAGTGGGGAAAGTTTATCTGTTATAGCTTGGCTCAGATCATTATCGTACTTTGTAATCTTACTGAGTCCCAAGTAATTTGTTTTATGCTATGTAATATACCCTGGTCAGTAAGCAAAAGAAATAAGGCCCAAACTTAATTAAACTTATATGCCTTATCTATATAGCTTTAAAGGAAGCATCTCATTTTCATACTTTTGAGTATACACAATATTTTAATTACATATTAATTTTTCTAAAACTTAAGGTTAATAAATACTACAGCATAATAAAACTCAGCTGGCAGGAGACTGAATTTTTCTGTGATTCTAACTGTTTCATTCTTGCAATAACAAAAAACTGGTGTCTAGCTTTCAGGTAATAGTTCAGCTTGACAAATTATCTGTATTTAATTTCATAACTGATATTGTTATTTATGTTTTCATTTGATTATCTTAAAAGCTATGGCTTTATACAGTGTTACAGTTTGATACTAACACATTTCCCATTATAAATGTACTGTCATTAACGCACTCCATATTTAAATAATTATTTATAAGGTAAATCACAAAACTTGTAAGCTTCTGACAAACTCACTCTTTTTTTACCCATCACTATAGTTTTATACTTAACTACAGAAAAGAACAATGGTTTTCCTACAAGATTTTAAGTAGTGGCTAAAGACTGTAACACGAAAGATGATACAAGATCATTAACTGCCAAATGCATGGTACAGTCAATGAAAGCTCTAAGAATTCAGAGTTAGGAGAGAATCTTTCACCCTTATACAAGAGTTGAAATTTGAGGTAGGTCTTAAAGATGAGAAGGGTTTGACAGTGGAGGAAAAAAAAAAAGATAAGTAGTACTTAATTAAAGGGCTTTTTTGTTTGGTTTTTTATTTGGTAGGTTTTTAGGAAACATAAAATGCTTTCTCCACACATTAGTGGCAAGCCCTTTTCAAAACGTAACTTGAAGCAAAGGAGGGTGCACAGGGGAGTTATGAAGATGGGTGTAGTGGACAACTGCCGTTCAAGCTTCCCACATCTGTTTCCCCTTGAGCAACAACCTCTTCCGATCCTTTAATTTATGTAGTTTGGTGGGCTGACCCTACTCCCTGGCCACCAGTGTGAGCATATGACCCAAGCTCACCTCATCGAAACATTTTATCCTCCTCACTGATTCAGACAAAGGCCCGCAAGTCAAACCAGGACAAAAAGACTCAATTCCAAGACTCTTGCTAGATGCTAAGATTGCTAACCAGATGGAAGATTGAAGCTGTTGGTGGTTCATTTCTGCCACCTTTTTGTGAAGAACCTGCCCTTTTATAAAGCAAATACAGAGATCGGATCTAAGAGAGTAAAAAGCAGATGCCTGGGACATTGAGATTTGAGATCTTCAATATAGATTGAGCTGTGCTTGATCTACGCCCCGGACTTTTGTTTCCTGAGCTAAGCAGTGTCTCTGTGCTTAAGCTAGTCTGTTTCTGTCACGTATGCCTGAAAGAGCCCTAACACACAGAGATGTGTAAGAGTATCTGCCCACAGTACGAGCCTTCCTTTCCGTGCCTCCACCTCCAGAGGACAGAGCGGGCTTCTTGAGTACTCTGCCTCCCTCCTCCTCCTCTGGAGCCTCGGTTCTCCAAGATCAGTCTTGCAGGCTTCATCACCGCTGCCTCCAAAGCCCGCCCCTGCAGCCGTGGCTGGCAGCCTCTACTATTAAGTCACCCTCTCTTCTTCATATTTTCCTTTTTTAATTTTTGTCTTTTCCCTTGCTCTTCTCCCTTCCACACCATTTCTCCTAGTTTTTCACAATGCTTCCTAGTTTTTCACAAGCCAGTCCTGTTTTTTCGTACAAATTGGAACTTCTTTTCAGCCAAATCACAGCACATAGCATGCAGCCTTTGGTTCTTCAACTGAACTCATTTCAGCTATTTTCACTGTTCCACGTTACTCAGATTCTTTAAAAAAAAAAACAAAAAAAAACATAAAACTTCCAAACTTAATGCTGTTATGCCAAATTTAGAGCTAAATTCTGGAAAAGAGGGTATTATTCCAACTGATAATTATAACTGGAAGTTACTCTGGTGCAAAAGATCCATGTGCAATACCCAATCCTAGAACTAGACCAAAAAAACATTACTGTACGTTAGACCTTGGCAGAAATGTAGTAACTCTTTTAAAATTATATATATTTCCCATCATTACAAACACAAATTTCTAAAACCTCATATAACTACATGCCAGTAACCCCAAGTAAAAAGATATGAAAAGTTAAAGTAGCTTGCTCAAAGGCACGTACTGCTTTAACTGAGGGAAAAGTATCAATAAACAACGCACCTGCTGGGATCTTTGCATGTTTGAAATTACAAAGACCAATAAGGTAATACTATATATCTTAGACATCAGCCTGACTCAAAAAAATAAAATCAGATAAATTATATTTAACCTAATAACTATTGTTTAACAGTCTTGCTTCAGGCTCTTTATTCCAGAAAACTGTCATTCCATTTGGAATGCATATAGACCTTTACAAGCTTACACACATAAGTTTGTCCGAGCAAATTTAAGCACCAATCACCTTCTTGTCCTCTGACTTGTTTCTGTCCCTCCTCATTCATTCAGATCCTACACACCACCTCATACTTTTCTATAGAATAGACTTACGTAGCGCTGAAGCAAAGGGAAGCTAGGAACTTGGAGATAAGATGATTCTCCATGTGCCAGTTATCAATTTATTGCCTCTCACCCATCATTCCCTACTCTGCAAAAATGGAGCCAGAGACTTTTAAGTGTATTTCCTTTTCCAGCTGGCACAACGTTAAGCATTATGAATAAAGAACACTGCAGAGACAGTGCAGGAGGCAGGGCCTTTCCCTTTCCGGTTCCAGGCTGCTCGTCCAGGCAAGCTCCTGCAGCATGCACAGCTTCTCCACTGACAGACTCCAGTTTACAGCAGCCAGCAGCACCCACAAGCCAGTTGCTTCCCCCCATGACACCTCCCTATTAACAGCTTTCCCCAGTGTCCTAAAGTGTTCTGGCAGGTTCCATAAGGTGAATTTCCAACAACTTCCACCACAGCAACTTCTCTGCCATTCTGTGAGCCACAGCCATGCCTTCTCCAATAAGGTGGGATCTCTGCCCTAGGGTGCCTCTTCTTAGTACATTCTATCTCAGCCCTGTGTATAACAGTGGATTCTTTTCTTTTTTTCAGCTTTATCAAGCTATAATTGGCAGACAAAGTTATAAGATATTTAAAGTGTACAACATGACGACTTGGTATACACAGCTAATTCTGATTTCTCCCATTTGTATATTGTTTAGAGATCTCTTTAGTTCTTATTAGCCAATCCCTTGTTACTCCAATCCCGTTATAATCAATAATTCTTTATACTAAACTTTCTTTATTCAAATTACTGTATAGTTTCTGTGTCCTAACTGAACCCTGACTGATATAGCAGGTAAAAACTAGCAAAACATCAGCACAAAATAGATGGGCTCTGGCATTTCTAGAAACAGCCCATTCTAAAAGATGTTTAATAAAACGTAATTAAAAGGGTTCACTCCAGGTAGCCAGACGGTATCTTCAGGAAGAAAGTACTGATAAGTGCTGATTTGAAAAAAAAAAAAAGGGAGGGACTTCCCTGACGGCTCAGTGGTTAAGAATCCACCTGCCAATGCAGGGGACACGGGTAAGAGTACTAGTCTGGGAAAATCCCACATGCCACGAAGCAACGAAGCCCGTGCGCCACAACTACTGAGCCTGCACTCTAGAGCCCGTGAGCCACAACTGCTGAAGCTCGTGCGCCACAACTACTGAAGCTCGTGCACCACAACTACTGAGCCCACGTGCCACAACTACTGTGCACCTAGACCCCGTACTCCACAGCAAGAGAAGCCACTGCAATGAGAAGCCCATGCACCACAATGAAGCGTAGCCCCCACTCGCTGAAACTAGAGAAAGCCCGTGCACAGCAACGAAGACCAATGCAGCCAAAAATAAAATTTAAAAAAAAAGGAGAAAGCAATAATCTAATCAATCAGCTGTAATGTGTCTCTTTCAAGGATGAAATGGGAAAACCTGACATACATATCAGGTATATTCTTTTTTTTTATTGAAGTATACTTGATTTACAATGTTTCAGGTGTACAGCAAAGTGATTTAGCCATATATATACATATATATATGTATATATACTCTTTTTCAGATTCTTTTCCATTATAGGTTATTAGAAGATATTGAAGATAGTTCCCTGTGCTATACAGTAGGTCCTTGTTGGTTATCTATTTTATATATAGTAGTGTGTATCTGTTAATCCCGAACTCCTAATTTATCCCTCTCCCCCATCCTTGCCTTTCCCCTTTGGTAACCATAAGTTTGTTTTCTATGTCTATAAGTTTATTTCTGTTTTGTAAATAAGTTCATTTATATTCTTCATGCAAATTACCTAAATTGCCTTTATCGAATGGCTTGTAAGCCTGAATAGAGTCAGTCCCCAAACCCATCTAATGGATAAAATAGTTTCTGGACTTGCAATAACAAAAAAGACTGCCACTCTCTGAGGACTTCCACACAACCACCCAGCAACCTCCCTCTTCTGCACTGTTGAATCTCACAAACTCTACAGCTAAAGGTTAGAGGGAAAGAAAGGTAAGCCACTGACCAGTTTATACAGATTAACTTTAAAATTCTATTTTCTTCTTCCCCCCTCCTTCTACCAAGACTGGCCTTGTCTATAAATATAATGGTCAAACTCTCTAAGCCAGATAACTGATAAAAATGTAAAATAAAAAGATTCAGATTCAAGAAAGACCCCTGAAGAATCTATTCCTCATTACCGTTCATAGAATTTGACAGTACAAATAAAACACTGGATTCAGGGAGTTCCCTGGTGGTCCAGTGGTTAGTTAGGACTTGGCACTCTCACGGCCATGGCGCCAGGTTCAATCCCTGGTCAAGGAACTAAGATCCTGCAAGCCTCCAGGGTCGGCCAAAAAAAACCACAACAAATTGGATTCATACATTTAAACCATGTTTTCCGCTTGTACAAGTGAGAACAGACAATTTTTCCTAAGATCAATAGGTTCCATCTACCACTTTTCTCAAAGGACCACACTGCTGTCTTATAAGAGAAAGAACAATATAACAAAAAAGACTTCAGGAAATCTACGCGGTAGGTAAATCACCCGGATACAGGACGCTTTCCCCATCTTCAGGCACCTTCCTTATCCTCCAAAAACATTTCCAAAATGGGGTGTAAGTATCCCAAAGTCTGTTCCAAAGCTCCCTAAGTTCCATGGGCAGGCTTGGGCTCCAAAACTTAGACGCTGCCGGCATATTAACTGTCTCCAGCTTTTCACAAGTGCTATCACTTCCGCGGCTTGCTCTGCCTCCGTCCACCCCTATATGTTACCGTTTGCTTTTTCTGGTTCACAGTGGGTTTCTTTTTTTCCAGTGAATATTGAGGTTAGAAAGCCTGTGACTCTTTGTTATCAATTTCCCCTCTCCATCTAATAATAGTTAGTACTTTCTTTTTATGTCGTTTTTCAACTCAAAAAGTACTGAGCTGTATTTCCCTACTGCCGATTGCGTGGGGAGGTGGCTATATTTCTTTTCCTGCTTTAGCTTTTTCTTTTTCTCTCTTTGGCCCTTAAGAGTCTCTATTATTTTTATACCACTACTGGTAGAGTGGACACCTTCTATTTGTGGATTCTCCTTATTATTAGGTGCAGGCTTAAAATAATAACGAAGAAATAGAAATAGAAAGCTAGACAGTTCTGAACAGATGATCATATATTCTCCAACATGCAAATATGTGTTGATCTGTGCAAATCAGACTCTTTCCTCTTCTTTATGGAATACAAGGGGACACACCACCAACAGAACATTAGAAAGGTTAATATCTGCAGAACATAAAATAATTTCATGGCATTTATCACCACAAGGTAATATTTTATATCTTAAAAATGACAAAAACTATTATTCATTCATTATTGACCACCTAGACAAAGCTAACTGTTGGGAATACGTAATAAAAATACACGTGTCTCGCCCTAAAAAGTTTTAGAAAACTCAACTTCTCTTTTACAATATGAACAGTTTCAGGTTCAGATAAGATTCTGGGAATATCTACTGATCATGTAACTAATACTATAGCCCAAAATTTAAATTCAAACAGCAACTTCCTTTAAAGAAATTCAAACAGTTCCCACTACAGAAAGGTATTTTGTCTTCAGATTTTCATCACAATTCAAGATTTTAGAGCAGGCTGAAGGATGATCTAATCAAATTTATCAACCCCCTCTATGGTTTCTGGGCAAAAAAAAACGATCAACCATTTATAGGCAGCTCCAAGAGGGAAAACCTCTTCCCTATAAAATAGTAAATAACATATTCAACCACTCCCATCTCTGCTAAGGAGGGATTCCAGTGCCCACTCACAAACCCAGCTTTCCAAGATTTGGAATCTCCTATTCAGTATAAACAGCACCAACAGACACAAAGCCAAAGCACCAGGGCAATGTAAATAAGCTCACTCTACTGAGTTCTAATATACACTTACTCAATTAAGACAACTGAGGTCTCAAAGCTGGGGTAAGACCACCTGGAAATTCTTTCTAGGAAAAGCTAAATTTCAGTGTTCCTGCTTAGGAGAAAACACTCTAAAAATAAAGTAATGATTTCCTAAACTGCAGATCCCTCTGATCTGGTCTTTAGTTGTTCTACTAGGAGAAAGAAAACGTATTACGTATAGAGTGGTTATTATCTACTAGGCTCAACGCTAAGAGCTTTAAAAGGATTGTCTGATTTAATTCTGACATTCTCTGGAATAGACATCATTATGTCCATTTACAGATGAAGAAACTGAAGCTGAGATAAGTTTAAAAATTGGCCCAGGGCTTCCCTGGTGGCGCAGTAGTTGAGAGTCCGCCTGCCGATGCAGGGGACACAGGTTCGTGCCCTGGTCCGGGAAGATCCCACATGCCACAGAGCGGCTGGGCCTGGGAGCCATGGCCGCTGAGCCTGCGCGTCCGGAGCCTGTGCTCCGCAACGGGAGAGGCCGCAACAGTGGGAGGCCCGCATACCGGGGGAAAAAAAAAAAAAAATTGGTCTAAGTATTTTATTCTTTTTGGTGCTACTGTAAATATGATTCTTTTCCTAATATCCTTTACAGATAGTTCATTCTATCTGTATAGAAACACAACTGATTTTTGTAGGTTGATTTTGTATCCTGCAACTTAAACTTGTTTATTTCTAACAGTTTTTTTGTTAGTGTCTTACGGGTTTTCTCTATATAAAATCATGTTGGGACTTCCCTGGTGGTCCAGTGGTTAAGAATCCGCCTTCCAATGCAGGGGACGCAGGTTCAATCCCTGGTTGGGGAACTAAGATCCCACACGCTACGGGGCAACTAAGCCCACGTGCGGCAACTACTGAGCACGCGCGCCACACCTAGAGCACCCGCATGCCGCAATAAAAACAAGAACAAAAGACAAGTGTTGGTGAGGATGGGGAGAAATTGGAACATTTGTACACTGTTGGTAGGAAAGCAAAATAGGGCAGTGGTATAGCAAATAGTATGGAGGTTCCTCAAAAAAATTAAAACTAGAATTACCATATGATCCAGCAATCTCACTTCTGTGTATTTATCCAAAATCGCTGAAATCAAGATCTCAAAGAATTATTAGCACTCTCACGTTCACTGAGGCATGATTAACAACAGCCAAGATGTGGAAACAACCTAAATGTCCACGAACATACAAACAGACAAGCAAAATGTAGTATACACATAGAATGGAATATCACTCGCCTTTAAAAAAGAAAATTCTGCAATATGTGACAACATGGATGAACCCTGAGGACATTATGCTAACTGAAATACGACAGTTGCAGAAAGACAAGTGATTCCACTTATATGAGGTATTCACTTACATGAGGTATCTAAAATAATCAAATTCACAGAACTAAAGAGTGGAATGGGGGTTGCCAGCAGCTGGAAGAGGAGGAATGTGGAGTTACTAATTAACAGGCATAAAGTTCCAGTTAAGCAAAATGAACAAGCTCTTGAAATCTGGTGTACAACACTGTACCTATAGTCAACAGTACTTACTGTACTCTTAAAATTGTACCAACAGGGTAGATCTCATGTTAAGTGTTTTTACTACAATAAAATTTTTAAAATGTTTAACTGGCCCAAGGACTCAAACCCATTTCCAACTGACACTCAAATCTGTGCTCCGACTTAAACCACACAAACTGCCTCGGAAGAGATTAAAAAGTACTGACTGACAGCGTTCTCTCTCTGCGCTGTTAGACGTTAGGAAATTCGCTTAATAGCTCTGGGCTTGAGTTTCCTCACCATCAACATGAGTCTCAGGGCAAAGGCAGGCAGCGCTGCCACCACCAACTGGTCGGTTTGCAGCCAACGCCGCTGGTAGTCCCCCAACGGGCATCAGCAGGACCAAGCGGGGGCCCAGCTGGAGCCCAGCGTCGCGGCCGGACCACCGCGCCTCAGCTCCCGCAGGCGCGAAGATGAGAAACGCCGCGGGAGAAAGGAACAAAGCCCGGCCCCTCTGGGTCACCGTGACCCGAGGGAAGGGCATCAGTACGACCAGCCCACGGCCTCGTTTCCAAGGCAGCTGGACCAAGAGCTTGTCTCACCTCCGGCCAGATTCGCCGGCTGGCACCTCCCCTTCACTCCGCGCCTCAGTCGCCATCTTAGTCAGTAAACTTCTTTCACCACCCCCAACCCCGACCCCGCCCCCCTGCCTTTGGATTGGCTAAGGTGTTTCCCCATCTTTTACACGATTGGATGACTTGACCGGCCCTCCTCAACTTAAACAGCTTCATGATATTATAGGTCTATTCAAATAACTAACCGTCCTTGGTCGCCCCCAGTCTTGGCGGAAAAGAAAGGATGGGGGAACCCAGCCCCGAGGCCTGCCGGGAGTTGTAGTTTCTCATTTTGATTAACCCTTCGGATTCCACCGACTTTTAGGTTCATGTCAGAAATACCAAGCCAATGCTCAAACTTTGTCCTGATGTATAAAACTCAGAATTACAGATCTGTTGAACTTGAAAGTGACTTTAAGAGTCGCTCTCTAAAATGCAAGATTCGTTTTCTGTCCTGATACAGATTGATACACCCAGAATTGTAGGTACAGAGTGGGAGCCAAGAAGTACCTATTAAATTTAGTTCACAGCCTGCTTTCTTTAGACAGCATACCGGGGGGATCACTTCTTCATTCCACCTACTCCCTTCCAGCTTCCCAAAGAACCCACAGAGTTTGCCTCTCTGATCTGAATCATGGAGATAAAACCTGCATAATTTTGTCCCTGGCTGAGCTTTAATCCTCAGTGGGAGAAATAACCATAATTATGCTTGCCCTCCCTTGCCTCACGGGCTTCTGGTGAGGATTAACTGAGGCAACAGATGCGAGAACATTGTAAACTTAAAGCATTAATTTTTTCTCTGTATTATCTTTCTCTGCTGGATTTTTCTAGGAATATTTTTCCTGTTGTTCCTTCTGCATCCTTTCACCTGAAGATCTCCCAGCACTCTCCTTCTCTTTTACTAAGCTCTATCCACATATATTTTAGTTTCTCAAAAGCCTTTGCTCTGTTGTTTTTCTGGCTGGCCTGCTTTATTACATTTCACATCTCAGTTTAAAAGTCACTGGTTCAGGGAATTCCCTGGTGGTCCTGTGGTTAGGACTCCGCACATCCACTGCCAGGGCCTGAGTTTGATCCTTGGTAGGTGATCTAAGATCCCGAGAGCCGTGTGGTGCAGCAAAAAATAATAATAATAAATCAAAAAATAAATAAAAGTCACTGGTTCAGATGCCTTCCATGCCCCCCCCGAATAAATCAGTTCCCCTACTAAACTTTCACATAGCACTTGTACTCTTCCTCATAGTTCTTATCACAACTTATATAGTTTGTGTGACCATTTGTTTCACGGGAGTGTTCCCAACTAGACTTCCTGCCACATGTGGGTGGAGGCTACATCTATTTTGCTCCCTGTGGCATGTGGCACATAGTGGCCTTCAAAAAATATTTTTTCAGCAAATGAATAAGTAAATCCTCAGGCTCTATTATCCAAATCAAAAATTGAATCAAGTATTCTAATAGATTATTTCAATTGATTAATTTATAAGTTTGGTAAAAGTGTCTAAATAAAATTGCATTTAGTTTTATGTTTAATAAATTGTCCTTATTGTACAAATGCATGGAAAGAAATGCAAAATTCAACAAATACATATCAGTGAAATTTTTCACTGAACCCCAGACAGCCTTGGAAAATCCAGGTTGCATAACTGCTGTATATACAAAGCAGGGAACCCAAGACTCAAATTCTGCCCTTTCCCTGAAGTGTGAACAGGTTTCCCTCCCCACCGCTGGCCCCATGACACCCAGGACATCAATTAATCGACTGACTGAATTAAACTGATGCTTTCGCACAGAAGAAATATTCAAAACTTTAAACTATTACGACTACAACTAGGAAGAACACCATATTTCTGGTTCATCTGTTTTGCTGACATTTTTTACACAAAGTCCTTCATGTTTGGGGAACTACACACCGTAGTTAAAGAGCATGGGCTCTGGAGTTAGTGAGCCTAGGCTCGAATCTGGCTCCATCGCTTCTAGCTGTGTGACCCCAGACAAGTTACTTAACTTTCTGATTCTATTTCCTTTTCTGTAAAGTGAGGACAATGGTAATTCTCAGAGGCGTATTGTGAAGATTAAATGAGATAACCTCTGAGGAGCTGCTTCAGAGCAGAGTGTCTGGCACACACTAAGTCTAGATAAATGTTCAAGGTGAGATGATGAATATTAAGAATGCTAAACTCGGGGCTTCCCTGGTGGCGCAGTGGTTGAGAGTCCGCCTGCCGATGCAGGGGACACAGGTTCGTGCCCCGGTCCGGGAAGATCCCACATGCCGCGGAGCGGCTGGGCCTGGGAGCCATGGGGCCACTCAGCCTGCGCGTCTGGAGCCTGTGCTCCGCAACGGGAGAGGCCACAACAGTGAGAGGCCCGCGTACCGCAAAAAAAAAAAAAAAAAAAAAAAAGAATGCTAAACTCCACGGGAATTCCCTGGTGGTCCAGTGGTTAGAACTCTGAGCTTACACTTCAGGGGACATGGGTTCGATCCCTGCTCAGGGAACTAAGATCCTGCATGGTCCGCGGGTGAGGCCCAAAAAAAAGAATGCCAAACTCCCTTCTCAGATAACACTTCTATCTCCATTGCTGTGTGATAAGGACCATACATTACACTTGAGGTTACAGTTTAATCGGTTAGCCTGGAGAGGGGAGTGTCCCTCCTCAAAACCAGCTGTCCTGTTGTGACTTCTGATTACAAGAAAGTATCACTGCTGAGTGCTCTAAAAGTATCCCCCAGCCGACAAGCCTGCACACCCTGTTTCTGCGAGGATGTCACGGCTCCCCTGAGATCATCTTCCTTACCCGGTCTAGTTATTGATTGTTAGAGCCACGATAAGTACAGCTGTACAGCAGGCATTCTTGAAAGTTCAGAAAGTCCTCTTGTTTCCAACAGCCTGGCTGAACAAAAGGTCACAGAACAGTGGCCCCAGCCCTCAAGGAGTTTACAGTGAACTCAGGGAGACAAAATGGACACAAGTAAGTCACATACAACAAAAGACAGTTTAGAATTATGAAAGACTAAATACCAAAGTAGAGAACAGACTCGCAAGAATTCAGAAGTGTGGAGAAGGGAAGAAGGCCAGGGCTCCAAAGGATGGTTGAAGAGCAGAGGCATGGACATGAGTCTGCCACAAATGTGACTGCAAATCCATCCACCTACCCCAACAGACCTGGAGCTTTGGGCAGATGTGGTATTCGAATCTTCTTTGTGTTTCCAGGCCCTGGCCTCAACGGGGGCGGGGGGGTGGGGGGGGGAAGGAGGAGGAAAGCAAAAGAAGGAACAAGATGGAAAAGAAGGATCTGCCCATGACCCCAGCCCCAGCATCATCCTCTCCCCTCCCCACCTCTAACCCCACCCTCCAACAATGCAAGTGACTTGGAGTCCCCAGATGCATCTGTTTGCCACTTTTGTTCTTGCTGTTCCCTCGGCTTGAATTAAAGCAGGACATTTTGATGCCCACACCAAAATATAAAAATATCATGTGTACAATAAGCATTTCTGAGCCTTACATCAGTAATGAGCCTAGATAGGGATAGGGTGAGGGTGCTTATTGAACATTAAAAAAAGAAAAAAGTCTAAAAAATGTAATGATTTCTTCTCTTGTCAAAAAGGCCAACAGTCCCACCGAAATATCATGTACTCACCTGTAATATCCCTTTCTTTCTTTCCCCCTTTCCTTTGCCAGAAAACTTGTATTTGTTATGATAAAGTCTTTGGAATCATTATTTTAATGTCTTTTTCCTCATCTGTTAATATCTAGCTCTTTTCTTTTTATATTGTTTAATTACACAAGTAATACATGAAGACATTTTCCTTGTAAAAAAAAAATTCAAATAATACAGGTAAAATCTCCTTTGTTGACCTCCCCCCACATTCTAGTCCCTCCTCTAAGAAACCACTATTTTCTGTTTGTGTCTGTTCAGATCTTTTTCTATACAATACATTTATTCAACAAATATCTATTGAATGCCTACTACGTGCCAGGCACTGTTCTAGGCCTGGAGATACAGGCATAACAAAACATCACTCTCTCATGGTGTCTCACTCTAATGGTAATACATACATACATAGAGAAATGCATAATTTTAATTTTTGGATAAATGGTGAAATGCTGTACGTATTATCCTTATACATGCATCTTAGAGATTTTTCCGTGTCATACACCTAAATCTGCCATTACTCTTCCTTTTTTCTTTTTTTGGCCACGCCACCCGGCTTGTGGGATCCTAGTTTCCTGACCAGGGAGAGTCCTAACCACTGGACCGCCAGGGAATTCCCTGCCCTTACTCTTTGAACTGCTGTGTAGTATTCCACATTATAGATGCTCCCTGGTTTATTTTAACCATCCCCTCCAGGTGTACATTTAGATTTATGTCAATCTGGGTGGCAAGCACTGGAAACTGACTTTGGCTACCATAACAGAAACTGGATTTGTTGGAAGGATACTAGGTTGAAGAGCTGGCAGGAAAGAAGGGGACTAGGGAGCTGGAAACCCAGCCAAGGTCAGTCCATTCAGTGCCACTTGACTCTAAGCATAGTCACCCCTCTGCTGATTTCCCACCTGTTCGTGGGTCCCCACATCAACCCCTGGAGAGGCAGAGTCATCAGGGAGAACATCTGATTGACTTGGCCTAGGTCGCTTGCCTCTACCCTTCTGCCTGGGGGAAGCTCTGTCTCCCAACAAAGCTCTCCCAGTGGGGAATTACCTACAAAAATGGGAAAAAAATTAAAGGACAAATGTGTGCTACAAATCATTCCCAATTTTTTACTTCCTGGGGCACCTGATTATTCTGGGCTGGGGCAGAGCTTAACCCTTCAGTCTCCTTCAGACACACTAAAGACTAACATCTACATTATTCCACATGTTGAAAAAAGAAAACTGTCCAGCTCTGCTACAGAATCCTCTTCAAGATTGGCCACAGGGCCGGAGAGCTGGGGAGGGAACTCAATGAGGTGAAGGAAAGAGGAGCCAGTTCTGTGCAGCTAAAAATGACCGAGCTCGGGGCTGGAACCTCAGAGTAAACGTTCTGGGGGTCATTTTCCCCAGCCAGGACAACAAGCTGGGAAACAGCCAGGTCAGTGGCCAGAGTCTGGCCGAGGAGGACTGGAAGCGTGCGCAGCCCCGGGGCATTTCTGATTGGGAGTCACCATCTATCAGGCACTGGGCTCAGCGCTGGGGCTACAGAGTTGAATGAGCCATGAATCCTACCTTCCAAAAGCTCAGACTGTAGTTGGAGGGCAAGGGAGCCAGGCTCTCTGGGCCACAGCAGAGGCAAGGACCAAATTCTCTGAAAGCCTGAAGCTGCCTGGCCTGACGTGGGGCGGAGTCTGAAGGAGGCAGCAGTGGTCCTGAGTCTTACAGGGTGAGTTGGAAGATCCGCAAACCGACCAAATCGTTTTGAATTGGAATCTCTCTGGTGCTCTAATCAAAAACCCCAAACCTCAGGTGAGGAGGCCCCATGTGCTGATGGTAAGTTTCAAAGCAGTAACATACATGTGATGTTCAGGAATGGGCCAGTACATTATGAACTCTCCGTGCTGGGTGTTATCTCTACTGTCATGTGAGCTGAAGCCTGCAGGGATCCTTTTTTCCTGCCACTATAACCCATTCTTGTGGAGGCTGTTTCAGTATAGAGAGAAATGTTGCACATAAAGTTTCTATAGCAACTAAGAAGGGTAACGAGTACATTATGAACTCTCCATGCTGGGTGTTATCTCCACTGTCATGTGAGCTGAAGCCTGGAGGGATCCTTTTTTCCTGCCACTATAACACATTCTTGTGGAGGCTGTTTCGGTATAGAGAGAAATGTTGCACATAAAGTTTCTATAGCAACTAAGAAGGGTGAAGGTCAGCAAAGGCCCAATGGCTTCCCCACCTCTCTGTCCTGTAGACAGGAGCCTTCAGAGGCAGCTTCAAAGTGTCCCCCAATCAAAATCAGAAAGGAAAGGAAATTGTCCTTTAGCCCCCTTAGGCCTCTGCAGTCATCCTCAACCATAGGATCCGTCTTCCTTCAAGGCTGTAGGAAGAGAGGGCTGCCTTGCTCATTCATTCACACTTCAGTGTGAATTAAACCCAAAGGTACCTCTGCTGGAACATGCAAATTTAAAGGACCACTTTAATTGTGAAATTAAAAGCTTGTCACCCAGTTAAAATAATTTACACAATCATGTGGATTAGAAAACCTGAAAACCTTCTTTGGAGGATTCAATAACCGTGTCTCAGATTACCGTTTTATATTTGCTGCATTTCTAGATTTGTTTATATGATTGATTCATTTTGGCTTCTCCCACGAGACTGTATGTTCTGTGGGTTAAGGAGTGTATTTGATTTTGCTCACTCGACTATTTATTCAACGAATAGAGGAACAAGTGAATCAAATAAATCAAAGAAGTAATAAGTGAAATAGTGAGGTCACTCGGGTCTTGAAACCACATCCCACCACTACTGGACATAGGTTTTTGTTTCAATGCACCCAGCATCACTTTAGGGGTCCTCTGCTTTTCTATCCTCTGTGCGTTTTGTGTGGCATTGATGCCATCTCTGGCTAAAGGAGTGGGCAAAATAACTCTGGCCAATCAGAGGACTCTGGATTTTACAGCCTAGGCCAGCCCAAGTGAATACGGAAAGGAAGTAGGCAGTAAGAGCCCCACTGGGGGAACTGAATGGGGTGGGAGGGCAGAGGGCAGGAGGAACCACTGCCTGTTGGAGGAGGTTTGTAGCTGGACTGAGTAAGATTTAGATGGGTAGAAATTTGGGGGGATGACATTCTCTGCAAAAAGAACAGGACTAAACATGGGGAGACAGGAACATATTAGATGCATTTGGAAGCTGGCAAGGGCCCAGTGTGACAAGAGCAAAGGGCTTCTGTAGGGTCAAGATAAGGTTGGATGAGTGGACCAGGGCCAGGCCTCTGAGTTCTGAATACCATGTTAAGAAGCTGAGGGTTTTACTCAGGAGGTAATGTGGACCTATTCAGAGTGGGGGTGGTGAGTAACCTGAGCAGGGCTGGGCATTAGGAAGCTGACCTGCCAGAAGAGTGGATTAAAGGGAAAGAAGCTAGGGCCCAGAGACAAGTTGCATGAGCCCAGTCAAGGAAACATGAAGAGCATGGGCAACGGGACCAGAAATAAGGCATGAAAACTGGCAGAGGCACTGGAGGAAAGAAACAGACCTTGGCGAACAAGAACCAGGCAGAGTTAAAAGACCAGATTGCAGAACCTGGGTAACAGCACCTGGGTAGTGGTTTGAGAAGGTCAGGCTTTGGCATCAACCAAAACTGAGTTTGAATCCTGGTTCTGGCTCTGGTAGTTTGTGTGACCTTGCACAATTTTTCTTAACTCTGGGCCTAGGTTTTCTTATCCATGAAAAAGGATAATACTAAACTCAGAGGTTATTGGAAGATTAAAGAAAATAATATCTGTAAAGTGCTTTTCTGTGTAGCTAATGGATACACAGTTTCTTTGGGGGGTGATGCAAATGTTCTAAAATTAGATTATGGTGATGGTTGCATAACTCTGTTAAATATACTAAAAAACATTGAATTGTACATTTTAAATGTGTGAAATTTATGGTAAATTATATCTCAATAAAACTGTTAAAAAATTAATCAATATATGGTAGTGACTATTATTATCTGCTTCATTTCCTGATCTGAGTACTTCCCACAGGCCTTGCCTGACTGGCATTGCCCTCCAAATCACCTTTGAAGATTTTCTGATTATATTCACATTGTCTTTTAAAAGTTCCTGGTTGACCTAAACAAAACAGAATGTTGGGCTTCCCTGGTGGCGCAGTGGCTGGGAATCCGCCTGCCAATGCAGGAGACACGGGTTTGAGCCCTGGTCCAGGAAGATCCCACATGCCGCAGAGCAACTAAGCACCTGCGCCACAACTACTCAGCCTGCGCTCTAGAGCCCGTGAGCTACAGCTGCTGAGCTCACGTGCCACAACTACTGAAGCCCACGTGCCTAGAGCCCGTGCTCCGCAACAAGAGAGGCCACCGCAATGAGAAGCCCGTGCACCTCAACGAAGAGTAGCCCCCACTCGCCGCAACTGGAGAAAGCTTGTGTGCAGCAACGAAGACCCAACGCAGCCAAAAATAAGTAAATTAAGTAAATAAATTTTTTAAAAAAGATAGAATGTTATTTCTTTCTCACATAGAAGAGATCTGGAGGCAGGAAGTCTAGGACTGTATTTGTGTCTTCAGACCTCGTTTGAGATTCCTTCAAATTCACTGCTCTTTCATAGTTCAATATGGCTGCTAGAGCTCTAACCATCACATCCACATTCCAGGAGACAAGATGAAAGAAAAAGAGAGGCACTTGGCCCCCTTCGTAATAGCGAGATTTTCCAAAAATACCATACACTTCCCACTTACACCTCACTGGCCAGAACTTAATCACATGGCCCCATCTAGCTGTAGGAGAAGCCGGAAAATGTGGTCTATGGCTCTGGTGCTGCTACAACTTGGTGTTGAAGGGAAGGATAGTAACTGGGAGGCAACTTGCAGCCTCTGTTAATAACTACTATTTAACAAAGGCAGAATATAGAAAATATATATGTAAATGCATAAAATATATTTGAAAAGAATATACAACAAATGTTAATATAGTTTGCCTCCAGGAAGGGAAACTGGGTGGCTGGGGACAGGAATGGGGGGAGGGCTTTCTTTCACTGTACTCATTTTGACCTTTAGAATTTTGAACCACGTGGCTGTATTATCTATTCAAATAAATAAAACTAAAGTCTTTTTTAAAGATTCTGAATTATACTACCTGACCATGTCTCTCCTGATTTCCGATTCTGTTGACACTCAGGCACCCAGACAGACACAAAGCCTCTGCAGATCCGAGACCGTTTTCCCTTGACACCTATAGCCAATCACTCTGTGAGCTCGAGCATCTACTTTTCCATTCCCACTGCCTGGTTTGGCAAGGGCAGTACAGTCTTTTCTACAGTCCCAGAAATAAGAGCGTTAACTGCATCAGCCTATGTAGGATCATCCTAATAGTCCCTGTAGAGATGTGTTCCTGACATGGCCATTTTTTTACCCATGATCAACATACAATGAGTGTGGCGGGGGGGGACTTCCCTGGTGGCGCAGTGGATGAGACTCCGCACTCCCAATGCATGGGGCCCAGGTTCGATCCCTGGTCAGGGAACTAGATCTCACATGCATGCCGCAACTAAGAGTTCACATGCCATAATTAAGGAGCCCGCCTGCCGCAACTAAGGAGCCCTGGAGCAGCTAATGATCCTGTGAGCTGCAACTAAAAAGGGCCTGCCTGCCACAACTAAGACTCAGCACAACCAGATTAAAAAACAAAAACAAAAACGTACAATAATGAGGGGTACTTCCCTGGTGGCGCAGTGGATAAGATTCCACACTCCAAATGCATGGGGCCCAGGTTCTATCCCTGGGCAGGGAACTAGATCCCACATGCATGTTGCAACTAAGAGTTCGCATGCCACAACTAAGGAGGCCTGGAGCCGCAACTAAGGAGCCCATCTGCCACAACTAAGACCCGGCGCAACCAAATAAATAAATAAATATTTAAAAAAATACAATGAGGGTGTAGTGGCCCCTTGTCTTTTCATCTCTTCATTCTTTTTTCCTGTTCTAATGGTAGATCTGGCTGGGCCTAGTATAACTCAAAATCCATCAGAGAGGCTCTCAGGCCTTCAGTTATTCCATTGAATCTCCATAGTTTACACATTTTAAACAATTCCTTGAAACTGCTTGCACTAGGTTTCCCAGGGCTGCTGTAACAAATTACCACAAACCTGGTGACTTAAAACAACAGAAATGTATTTTCTCACAGCTTTGGAGGCCAGAAGTCTGATATAAATAAGGTGTCAGTTGGCAGGGCCGGTTCCTTCTTGGGGTCTCAGCAGGAGAAGCTGCTCCATGCTCTCTCTTAGCTTCTGGTGATTGCTGGCAATCCTTGGTGTTTCTTGGCTTGTGGCAAACATCACTCCAATCTCTGCCTCTGTCCATACATGGCATCCTCCCTGTGTGTCTCTGTGTCCAAATTTCCCTCTTTTAAAAGGATACCGGCCACTAGATGAGGGCCCACCCTAATCCAGTTCGACCTCACATTACATTGATTACAACTTCAAAGGCCCTATTTCCAAATAAAGTCACATTTACAGATTCCTGGTGGACATGAATTTGGAAGGGACCCTATTCTACTCAGTACATTACTCCAGTCTCCACCACTGGGGCTGCATCCCTCTAAACCTTCTTTCCAATCTTGAGTCCTTTCTACTTTTATAAATGGCAAAATACTCCACACTGTTGCACCAGTGTTAGCCCAATCCTTTAATCCATTTTAACTACTGAGTTACAGACCTGACTATTCCTAGCACCCCGTTTAACCAGTGGACAGTTATCTCCCCTGCCCCATAAGCAGTCTCTAAGACATTTTCAACTTCTGCCTTCCCAGTGTTTCCAGCTTTCTGTAGCTGCTACTCTACAGAGAGGTGTTTAATAACTCATTAGCACCTCTTTGCATCTCAGTGTGAATCCCCTAATCTCTTAAATTCTCTCAGTACAAATCCCTCCTCCCCAACCAGCCCAGCTCCTAGAGCCTCCCTGTCTGGGAGCTGGAGGGCAATGAAGGGAGGGGGAAAGGAGCACGCCTGTGTCTGCTTTGCTGCTTCCAAGGCCCATCACTCAGGGATGCTGCTGGTCTCTAAAACAGTGGCAAGCCCCAATCCTGCCATACAGTTGGAAATCCTCCACATTGGGCAAGAATTTAGTCGACGCGCAGCAGATTGTCTACATCTTTTCAACCCTGGAGTGTGAATCCACAGGATTGCCCTGTCAGGCATTAGGTAACATGCCAGCAGGGTGTACAGTTTCTCCCTTCCTTCCCAATAGTCAGCCTGGAGCCAGCTCTCTGTGCCCTGGGCAGTTCTAAAAGCAGTCACAAAAGTAATCACCCCCTTTCTGTGGCTTTTTTTTTTCTAACATTTAATTTATTTTTTTCTAAACTTTTCAGTCAACAAAATTGAAGGAATTTAATAATGAACAACCCTATTACCCAGCACCTAGTTCTACCCAGATTCTACCATTAACATTTTTTTTAGCATTTAAAAAATTAAGCTATACTTCACATAACATAAAATTCACTTTAAAGTGAATTTTAAAGTGTACACTTTTGAAGTGTGTGCTTCAGTGGTTTTAAGTGTATTCACTATATTGTGCAAACATCACCACTAATTGCAGAACATTTTCATCACCCCAAAAGAAATCCCATGCCCATTATCAATCAGTCCTAATTTCCCTCTCTTCCCAACCCTGGCAACCACTAATCTACTTTCTATCTGTAGATAGAAAGATTTGTCTATTCCAAACATTTCATATAAATGGAATCATACAATAGGTGGCCTTTTGTGTCTAGTTTCTTTTGCTTAGCGTAATGTCTCCAAGGTTCACTCGTGCTGTAGCATATAACACTATTTAGTTCCTTTTTATGATGAATTATATTCCATTGTATGAATAGATAACATTTTATCATCCATTCATTTGCTGATGAACATTTAGGTTCTTCTAGTTTGGAGCTATTATGAATAATGCTGCTGTGAACACTCGGGTACAAATATTTGTGTGAACATGTTTTCAAATCTCTCATGTATATACCTAGGAGTGGAATTGCTGGGTTATACAGTGACATTAACATTCTACTATACATGCTTTATCATATACCTACCTGTCCTAACCATCCTTCTATCTATATATCAATCCGTCTCACATTTTTGTGCACTTGAGAATAAATTGCAAACATCAGTATATTTCACCCAGCATGCCTATTAACTAGAAATCAATATTTGTGTAGTTTTTACTTTTCATGTAAAATTTACATACAGTGAATTCTAAGTGTATGATTCAATGAGTTTTTAACACATGCATACACCTGGGAAACCTGGAATCAAGATATCAAGATATAGGACTTGCCTGGTGGCGCAGTGGTTAAGAATCCACCTGCCAATGCAGGGGACACGGGTTTGAGCGCTGGTCTGGGAAGAGCCCGTGCACCACAACTACTGAAGCCTGCGCGCCTAGAACACTGCTCCGCAAGGAAGACCCAATGCAGCCAAAAATAAATTAAATAAATTTTAAAAAATTTTAAAAAAACAGTATGACATCATTCTATATCAATAAACATATATCACTGTAAGAGGAAGCATCCACTCAACAAAATAAAATCAATTCTTTTTTTTTATAGTTGTGGAGAGCAGGGGCTACTCTTTGTTGCGGTGCGTGGACTTCTCATTGAGGTGGTTTCTCTTGTTGCAGTGCACGGGCTCTAGGCACACGGGCTTCAGTAGCTGTGGTGCGTGGGCTCAGTAGTTGTGGCTCGTGGGCTCTAGAGCGTAGGATCAGTAGTCATTGGCAGGCGGATTCTTAATCACTGCGCCACCAGGGAAGCCCTAAAATCAATTCTTAAAAAAACAACAATAGAGCTTCCCTGGTGGCGCAGTGGTTGAGAGTCCACCTGCCGATGCAGGGGAGACGGGTTCGTGCCCCGGTCTGGGAAGATCCCACATGCCGCGGAGCGGCTGGGCCCGTGAGCCATGGACGCTGAGCCTGCGCGTCCGGAGCCTGTGCTCCGCAACGGGAGAGGCCACAACAGTGAGAGGCCCGCATACCGCAAAAAAAAAAAAAAAAACAACAATAACAACAAAAAACAACTGTCAGAACTTTTCCCAATGTGGTTGTACCATTTTCACACACACAACGATGCATGCATTAGGCTTACAAATTTTGAATCAAAAAATAAAAACAAAAATTTTAGACTGCTGCTAATTATTTTCATTTAAAAATTTTAACTAATTAGGTTCAGAATATTCTAGCTAATAAGTGCTGCTTTGACCACACTCTCAAATGAATGACTGTAAATGAGGGGATGCCTTAAATTTACACAAGGTTATATGTCAAATATATTTCAAATAAAGAAATAGAGAGGATGACCCATTCATAATAAAAAATGCTCAACAAACCAGAAAAAGAAGGGAACATCCCCAACCTGAGTAAGGCCATCTATGAAAACCCAGAGCCAAGGATTTCCTTGGGGGCGCAATGGTTAAGAATCTGCCTGCCAGTGCAGGGGACACAGGTTCAAGTCCTTGTCCGTGAAGATCCCACATGCCGCAGAGCAACTAAGCCCATGTGCCACAACTACTGAGCCTGCACTCTAGAGCCGATGAGCCACAACTACTGAGGCTGCGTGCCACAACTACTGAAGCCTGCGCACCTAGAGACTGTGCTCTGCAACAGGAGAAGCCACCACAGTGAGAAGCCCCTGCACCACCCCGAAGAGTAGCACCCTGCTCGTGGCAACTAGAAAAAAAAAGCCAGCAAGGAGACCCAACGCAGCCAAAATTTAATTAATTAATTAATTAAAAAAAAAAAACAGAGCCAACATCAAACTTAATGGTGAAAGACTGAATGCTTTCCCCTAAGATCAGGAATAAGACAAGGATGTCTGGCCTCACCAATTCTCTTCATCGTTGTTCTAGGGGTTTCAGCCAGGGCAATTAGGCAGGAAAAATAAAAGGCATCCAGATTAGAAAGGGAGAAGCAAAACTTCATCTCTGTCTGCAGATGATGTGATCTCATATATAGAAAATCTTAAGGAATCCACTAAAAGAAGGTGATGATTTTTATGACACCCTGTGGAAGTCTCGATTCCCAAGATTTAAAAATTCATTTGCTGGGGACTTCCCTGGTGGCCCAGTGGTTAAGACTCCACATTCCCAATGCAGGGGGCCCAGGGTGCGATCCTTGGTCAGGGAACTAGATCCCGCCTGCCGCAACTAAAGACACAGTGCAGCCAAAAATAAATTAATTTAAAAAAATTCATTTGCTTTCTTCAAACTGCCTCTTCCTCTTTTATTCTCACATTCTTCCCTCCACACCTGACAAAAATAAGCCCAACTCTTTTTTTAACAACTTCCCACCTCTTTCCTCCATCCCATTCTTCTCGAAAAGTTTGCTCCTGTAATTATCATCTTGGAACTGCCCACCAAGACCCTTGTTTCTACTTATCTGGATCCCCAAGCTCCAGTCTCTCTCTTTCTAAATCATGCTACTCCCCTGCTCCACATTTTAAAGTAGCTCTCTACTGCCTGGTTTCTGTGTTTGTGTGTGCATGCTTTGCAGCTAATTGTTAAAACAGCTTTATTGACATATAATTTGCATGTCATAAAATTCACTCGTTTTAATGATTTTTAAAACTTAATGGTCCAACCATTACCATCATCCAGTTTTAGAATATTTCCATCACCCTGATACTATCCCTTCCCTGTAAAGGTTGGTCCACCAAAAATCTACCTACAAGTGTAATGTTTGGAAGTTAGGCCTGAGGGTTTGGGATCTTGAATAAAGATTTTAAACCTCCAGGCAACGTGACGGTAAAGGATCGTTTTCTACCTCTTTCTGTTAAAAAATGAAGTCTTGGTTAATCATTAAGCTAACCATGATATCATGAAGGGTTACGGAGGCCGTATCTCCATTTCCATCCAAATAGCTGACCATTTTCTTCTCTTGCTACCCCCTCAGAAAGGATACTCCCCTACTGGGCTGAGGCATTCTTCTTAAAAGAACTTTCTAGCTCGCCGCCCCTCCCAAGACGAGCAACCTCCTCTCCAGTAATGACAGCCCCAGTCCAGGTCCCCACATACCCACACTCCTGATCAAAAAAACGTTAATCAGTGGCCTTTCTTTGCCAGTTCCCAATCCTCCACCCCCATCGCACCACAAGGTCTCCGTCTTCCTTTTCATCTCTTTCAGCTTCGCTTGCCTAATCTCCAGACAGATCCCTAGCCTGACGCCTTCTCCTCTCCGTCACTCGCTTCACTCGCTTCACTCGCTCTGCCATCACTTCCCAAATTGCCAGCATCCTGGACCTCAAAGGTGCAAATGCCAAAAACAGATGAGTTGACGCGCCTAAGGGAGAGAAGTGTGTGGGTGTGTGGGTGTAAGTGTCCTTGCTTGTGTGTGGAAGAAACCAACAGAGGCCACGCCGGTGTCCATCTTCTGGAAATACCGATCACGCCCGGCCGAGAGAGCGAGGATCGTCTCCCCAGTGCCCCCCGCAGACAGCATTCAGGGCTGTAGAACTCAGAGGTATCAAGGCTTCACCCGGGACCCCTGCCCAGAGGGCGCCCCGCCCCTCAACGGTACGGCGCAACCCCTCCCCGGCGCGGTGGTAGGGGCCGGCTGCAACGTCACCCATTGTTTACAAATCAACCAGAGCCGGTAGGATTCCGGCTCCCGCGGCTGCTGGCGCGCGGCGAGAGTGCCTGGCGGGCTCCGGCTTCCGCGTCCGCCCCGGCTCCGGCTTCGGCCTCAGCACCGCGCCCGGCTCCGCCGCGGCCCACCGAGCCCCGGGGGCAGCCGAGCCGCCGGCGACTCCCGCAGAGCTCCGGGTGCCCGCGCGGGGGGCCATGCCGTGCCGGAGGGAGGAGGAAGAGGAAGCCGGCGAGGAAGAGGAGGAGGAGGAGGAGGACAGCTTCCTCCTACTGGAACAGTCGGTGACTCTGGGCGGCTCGGGCGAGGTGGACCGGCTGGTGGCCCAGATCGGCGAGACGCTGCAGCTGGACGCGGCGCAGGACCGCCCTGCCTCCCCGTGCGCGCCCCCGGGGCCGCCACTGCAGCCCCCGCGACCCCCGGCGGTGGTGCGGGCGGACAAGGCCCGAGCCCCGGCTCTGCCGTTGCTTCTGCCGCCCGCCTCGGCCGAGACTGGGGGTCCGGCGCCCCCGGGGGCCCTGCGCTGCGCCCTCGGGGACCGCGGCCGGGTGCGGGGCCGGGCTGCGCCCTACTTTGTGGCCGAGCTCGCCGCAGGCCCCAGCGCGCTGTCCCCATTGCCCCCTCAGCCCAGCCTTGATGGGCCTTCGGGAGCTGACAAGCGAGGCGCCCCGCAGCCGCTGTCGGGTCCTTGCCGGCGAGGATGGCTGCGGGACGCCGCCGCCTCCCGCCGCCTGCAGCAGCGACGCGGGCTACAGCCTCAAGCCCGCACTGGCGACGACGACCCGCACCGGCTTCTGCAGCAGCTCGTGATCTCGGGGAACCTCATCAAGGAGGCCGTGCGGAGGCTTCATTCGCGACGGCTGCAGTTACACGCAAAACTTCCCCGACGCCAGCTCGTGGGCCCTCTGTCGGCCCCAGTGCATGAGCCCCCTTTGCCCCGCAGCCCTCGCCCGGCCTGCAGCGACCCTGGCTCGTCTGGGAGGAGGGCGCAGCTCAGAACTGGCGACGGCGTTCTAGTCCCCGGCAGCTAACACCCCGAGAGTGGCCGCAGCGCCAGCCTCTGCCTGGAGGGCAAGGGGTTCCCCCTGAGGGCTGCGTCTCTACTCAGACTGGTGAACTCGCGCTTTTGGAAGCGTGAAAATAACTAATGAAGACGAGGAATCGAAAAATCGCGAATGTTTTCGTGGGAACTGAGGTCGAGGGCCCCGATGTGGTTGAAAAACAAGACTTCGTTGGTCCTATTTGAGGCAGATTACAGAGCGCACCCCAAGCTCACAGTCAGCCGGACTCCTCATCGGCGTGACCAGTCCTGGTGGCGCAGCGTGCAGTTCCACGCAGCCTCTCCGGGCCCTCCAGCCTGATGACCATGTGGTCACAGCCCACGCTTCTCAGGATCGCCGAACGCCCAGAGGACGAGGATGATCCCAGTTACTTGCTTTACCTTTCCAGGGCTGGTTCCTGATCCAATTTGGGGGAGAGGAACCTGTGTAGATCCTTTCAGGGAGTACCTCAAACTGCCAGACTTGAAATTTTACGACACTTAAAAAAACCCATCTCGTGTATTTTGGGGTGCTGGTTCTTGATACAAAACACGCGGCACCGGGAAAGGACGTTTTGGGGAATTGAATAGACGTAACCTTTTCTCTGCCCCCGCTTTGCAACTGACTGAAGTTCTCTGAGTGGCGGGGGAAGGCGGTGCGCCTGTGATGCTGATGGGAGGTGGGGCCGACAGGTGCTGGGGAAAGGGGAGGGCAAGGCGCGGAGTTGAACCCTCGGTCCCCTCGAAAGTGTATTTTCACAGCCTGTCCGCCCCTTCTCGGGTTCAAGATCACTGTTTCCTGGGGGCACACGAGATTGCGGGGCTCCAGCAGGGGAGAGTCGCCAGGTTCCGCCTGTACTCGGAGTAGAGCGCGGGGTTTTGCAAGTGCTGGAGTCTCCTGAGGACACGCGCACCGCTGCCACCGCGGGTGTAAGGAGGCGGCGACGTGCTGGGCGCCGGTGCCTCCCGCGGGCGGCCGCGCCCCGGGCTTTCACGGAAACTGCCCTGAGAAGTGGCCTCGGGTCCCTTCTCTTCCCCTCGGCTCTGCTGTCCTACTCTAGCGGGTGGCGCTGGCGCTCCTGGGGGCCCCGAGCTGGGGGCTGAGGAGACACCACGTGATGGGGCACTCCAGGGACACACAGCCTAGCACAGCAGCTTATAATGGGCTCTCCGGGGCCTTTTGCAATAACAGCTGCAATTCCCGGGATAGATGGAGTTGATTTCCTCCCTTTGCCCCTCCCCCAGCCATGCCAGCTCGCCTTTGTAAGTGAAGGAAACCGAGTAGAAAATGTGACCCTCCAAATGGAGAAGCTGCAGGCTTTGCCATTGTGAACCTGGTGAAGTGCTTGTAACATAACATAACATTCACTCAGTCTGAAGGATCTAAGACGGTATTGTTGGTGTTTTAGTTTTATCAGATTCAATGGCATGTTCATCATCCAGATGTGGCTATTGACATACCTACACTTCGCAGCGGAGTGTCTGGAATTGTGGCTATCCTGATTATAGGATGTTAACTTAACTGAAATATCTGTTTTTAATAAATGCGTTGGGTTTTTTGTTTGGTTTTATTTTATACTTGTCGTCGGTGGGAGAGATGCACAGAACACGTTTCTCTGATCTCCATAAACATGAAAACACTTGAAATCCTTGTCAGCCTGGCTTGTGGATGGTAATTAGAGCGCCTTTGTGTCTGAGCAGCTCACTAGTTAGACAGGGCCTGCGTGGCTGGGTGTGTATTGGTGCTGGCATGAAATTAACTGAAAGCGAGGTCAGGTTTTGGACCAATCCCATGCACTAAAGCCTTAGAGCCTTCTGGATTACTAGTCAGTGCTGGAGAAGCTCCTTCTGACTGTATTAACAAAGGACATCAGATCAGTCAGTCACTTCAGACTGGGAGGCTTATCACTTTTTTCTTTCTATGGCCATTAAGTGGACTTGTTCCACAAGGTGGCCCTTTAGGCTGGGGCAGCCCTTGGTTAGGGACTGCTCAGGATGCAAACCTGCAGTGGGAAAGCCAACAGGGAGGGTATGAAAGGACTCCTCTCCTCTCTTTGCCCTTGGCACGTTCACTCCCATTCTCTCCCTAAGCAGTGATGGAACAGCCCATCTCTGTCCCTCCTGTTCTCAGTTACTTTGGTCTGTTTCCTCCAGGAAGGAGCCATGCTGGCAACAGGATATCCAGGGTTCAAGTCCCCTTATTAAATGGGGACCTTGGGCAAGTTGCTCAACCTCTGTGAGCTTCGGTTTCCTCATCTGTACAACAGATGAGACATGAGATGATGAGAAAAAGGCTCCTTGTGACTGGCACATCCTGGAGATGAATAGTCCAGTCCCTACCCCTTCCTTCCCAGGACTGTCCCTTGGTAGCCAATCGACTGGGTCATCGGTTTCTCATAAAACAAGGGCATGCTGTGATCCCACAGGTGCTTTCTGGATTGAGTGCTGTATGATTTAGAGACCTGATTTTCTAACTCCCCTTTGGACTCAATGCCTGTTGTTTATACCTCCCCATTCTCTCTCTTCAAATACACACACAGACCCTGATGGTCTCTGAGAAGTACCTCCAGAACACACCAAGCCAGCCATTTCCCACAACCTGCCCAGGAAGGATTGTGGAAGACTCAGTCCAGTGCCACCCAGCAAAGGAATGGTGACTATGGAGGCTCTAACACAAACTGAGGAAGGGGGGCCTCTAACAATGCAGTGGGCTACCACCTCTGAGCTCTGAGCGCAAGGAAAGTGGTCAGGTGCCGACTTCCCCTGGCATTGGAGGAGCCCTGAAGTCCTCACTTCTTAGATGAGGTGGGATTTCCTGGAGGTCAAAGAGTTAGGAGCAATCCAGGGCCAAGATGGCCATGATTCAATGCCACTGCTCCAAACGTGCTGGCTTCTTGTAATGATTGGTTAAGGCTAGACTCAACCATAGGGTTCACGTAATACAACCCCCTCCTTCAAAAAGGAAGACTGGAGAAAACTAATGCCTACTATGAGGTGCTTTAACTGCACTATAACCCTGTAACCATCACAGGGTGTAAACCGTCCATCTTTAAAAATCCTGCAAGATCTTACTAGTCACCCCCAAGACATCTTTTGGAATAAGTCAGGGTGTACGTTAATGATTTTAAAAAGTTATTAGACCACTTTTCCTTGGTGGTCCAGTGGCTAAGACTCTGCGCCCCCAGAAACTAGATCCCACATGCCGCAACTGAGTCCGCATGCCACAACTAAAGATCCTGCGTGCTGCAACTAAGACCCAGTGCAGCCAAATAAATAAATATTTTTAAAAAAAGTTATTAGACCATTTTATAGGTGGAAAAATATTCCAGGAAGGGGGCAGTGCAGAGTGACCTACAAAGTCATTTACGAAGTCAAAGGCCTAACAGAACCTAGAACCCAGGTCTCCGGTCATCCAGCTCAGGCCTCTTTCCAATAGCCTGCTACCATCATACATAGTCCAATATCGTTCACTGCAGAAGTCCACACATATACTACAATGTAAACGATACCTGTGCAGTTGTCCAACATGATGATCCTGCCATTGGAACCCTGGTAAACCATGCCCCAGATCCCTAGGCTGAGCTAGGGAAAGCCAGGTATGCGGTAACCGTTTTCTTCTGTTCAGCATCCTATGAAGACAGCTGGCCACAGAAAATGGCCTGGGTAAGATAAAAGACCAAAGCTATAAACTCAATGAAAAAAACACTAAATAAACTAAAAGACAGAAATTGACGAATAAGTGATTTGGAGAAAAGAATGCCACACCTCACAAAGAACTCCAGAGTCTGCCACCCCAAGATTTCATTCTAAATTAGGCATAAATGCTACAATATTTGAATTCTATTTTACCCTTTTTTGCTCTTTCCTTTTCCAGCTCAGAAGCAGAAATATGGAGTGCACATCAGACACCACTTTCCTATCCAGCAAAGTCTGCGTCAAACCCTGTGATCCCTACCTTCCAATCAGGAAAGAGTTACCCTGGCAACCAAATTACCAACTCACTCAATTAGCTCCCCCCTCTTCCACTGATGCTCAGTAATCACAGAATGTCAGCCCCGGGAGAGCTCAGCCTTCAGTGGTCTAGTGCTACCCCCTCATTTAGAGATGGAAGCACAGGGAGGTTTCCACTCTGAGGTGCACTCCATTTGAACACCAGGAAGGCTGGTGCAGACAAAGCAGCAAAACTCTCCCACGCAGCGCTTCCTCCTGGTTTTCCATCCATAACTGAAGGGAAAACAAATGACCTGCCCATAACAATGTGTCTCAGGAGGTGTAATAGATAAGAGCGTGGGCTCTGCAGGCAGCCCTGCATTGTTAGCTGTGTGATTTGGGACAGGATCCTTCACCTCAATAATCTCAATTAACTCACCTGCTAAATGGGGATAAGTACAGCACCTACCTTGAAGAATCCGGTGAAGGTGAAATTAGCTCATGTATGAGAAGCAAAATAGCCAATAAACACTCTTATAAAACAAAACATCATTCCTGGAAGCTACTGCGTTAAGGCCACTACTTTAAGTCTTTTGTGGAAAATCCTGCCTTTTATTGACTTCTTCAGTATGTTTCTTAAAAGGCATAAACCTGTTTGCTCTGAAGTTAAGACGTTTCTTAAACATGCACCCCTGTTGTATAAAGTGCGAAGGGAAGAGTAGAGGAAGGGAATAATCAGTCTAGAAGAGGTTTAATCAGAAAAGGGTGGAGGTCCCCTTCAAGCCAAACCTTGAAAACAGCTCAGGACTGGGACTCGTAGAGTAGGGGCAGCAGGAATATCACAAAGGGGAGGTTTGGGCTTCTCTGGTGGCGCAGTGGTTGAGAGTCCGCCTGCCGATGCAGGGGACACGGGTTCGTGCCCCGGTCCGGGAAGATCCCACGTGCCGCGGAGCAGGTAGGCCCGTGAGCCATGGCCGCTGAGCCTGCGCGTCCGGAGCCTGTGTTCCGCAACGGGAGAGGCCACAACAGTGAGAGGCCAGCGTACAGAGGAAAAAAAAAAGGGGGGGGGGGGGGGTTTGTGGGGAGGGCATTCTGAAGCCACAGCTCTTAACTCCCCCATTCCTATCAGAAATCGTTCTAAATCAAATTCAGTGCTCAGCTGTAGGTCTTCATGCCTGCCCTGTCCACTCCCATCTATAATTTGTACTGAGAAAATTGTGCAACTTCTTCACAGGAGGTGATCTTCAAGTTCATTTTGTTCTCACTCTTCATTTTATTTACTGTCATTATAGGGTTATCTCAGGGGCTCATATGTGAATGTCTTCTTTTCTCAAAGAGTTTAGGCACCAGGTGATAAGGGTCTCGGCGCAAAAAGACAGAAAAAGACAAGAAAGGAGACATTTCGAAAAGAAAACCCATAGTCCTCAATACAGCACCAGATAGCTGTTAAAATGCAGGCTCTGGAGCCAGACTGCCTAGGTCGCAATCTCAGCTCTTTCCTTTAAAGCTCCTTCCTGTGATCTTGGGCAGGTTACTAACCCTCTCTCACCTCCCATTCCTTGTCCACCAAGTCTGATAATAATAAAGTTCCTGCCTCATTAGGTTGTGATGATTCATTGAGCTAATGCTAGTAAAAATGCTTAGGCCACTGTCTGAAACATAGGTGCATTTAGTAACAACACCTGGGTATTGGCATTTAGTAAATATTTGCAGAGCAAACAAACGGGCAACTTCAACAGACTTGTGGAGGCTAAGAGAGTGCTTGGGGCACAGATGATGAATTGTGGTGCCTAGAGGAGAGGATGGGAAAGGAGGGACAGCAACTAAAAAGGGAAAACAGAACCAAAGGAAGCTTTGCTCAAGCAGGAGAGACCTGCGCTCGTCCCACTGTGGTTGGAGGACAGTGGCAAAGGGTGGAATTGAAGGGAAGATGCTATAAAGGATAAGGCTCCTAGAGGGGGCACGAAGGGATGGGGCGCTCAGTCTGGGTAGGTTTGAAGGGCAGGACTCAGGGAGACCTTAGAGGTGGTTGTCCCCTGTGACAGCACTCTAAGTCACAAACTGTCCTACCACAGGGAGGCCAGGGACCAGCTGGCTGTTGAAACAACCTTGTATAACCCTTCACGCCTGAGATGGCTGGGTATGTTTTCGTGTGAAGGAATCCTTCTTCTCTGTACCTTATGCTACAATAGAATGAAATCTAAATCTGATACCAAGGGGTTTATTAACTGCTCCGCTTTATCAATTAACTGACTCACAGGAGGTAAAATTCACCACCCACAATTGATAGGCTGTTCAGGGAGTTTGTTTGACTTATTGATTTGGGTGGGTTAAAAACGAATCACAAGCTGGTTATCATCTTGTTACCTTTGCCCTGCCTTTTGCCCGTTTCTTTTTTTACTGTCTAAATTAGATTCGGTTTCCTAGGTTTTCCTGAAAATCCTCCCCAGACACCGGAGTCATAATCACCTTTCTCCAAATGCACCATAAATAGTTCTTCTTTTCAGCTGGGTTAAGCAGAGCAAGAACTCACAAGGCAGATGTTCGAAACACACTGCTTAACGGTGCTGATAAAGAGAAGCTGAATAACTTCAGGATTAAAGAAAAACAGTGAAGGTCACGGAGCAAGCTCTGATTCCATATACCCTGGACCTGACCACGGAGGGCATACGTAGTGATCACATAGCTATAGCTCTGCGTTTGTGCGTGTGCACCTGTGCATGTAGACACACATACCCAACCATCCCTTACAGTTCACCCTTCAGCCTCCCTTGGCTTCTCTGGGTTCTACTATTGGTCTTTGTAAAGTGCTTAGCACAGAGCCTGGCACATGGTAAGTGCTACGTACATTGGCTAGTGTTTTTCCTTCCCAACTGACAGCATCTCCCAGGCTCCGTCCACCCCTCTTAACCCTAACTGCCAAGTCTTTATCTTCAGCCCTAATCTCTCTTCCAACTCCTAATCACTTAAGAGGCACCAGGCTGCGGTCCCCGTAACTTCCCACATGAAACTCCTAATCAAGCCCCTCCCCGACCACACACACTCACACAACCAGCTCCTTGCAACTTCCCTATTACTCTTGTCCTTCTGGACTCAAGACTTGCAGAATGTTACCAGGGAAACCTAGACCTTGGATCCTTCAGAAGATGGAGTTGTCTCAACTCTGCCCATGCCCATGTCCTCAGTTCTGTGCCCATCCACTCCAAGGGACTAGGGATATCCCAGCCACAATCATCCCTGGGCCAAGTACTAGGAATGGGCTATCCCAAGCCGCAACACCTTGGGAACGGCCAATGCCTCCTTTGCACAGACACTTCCCCAGGCCCAGGACTCTGCTCTCTACAGCCTTTGCAAACGGCTGATTGGTAGCTGGGGCTGAGGTTCATGAGGAAATGTGTGGGTAGGCTCAGACAGAAGGTAAGAGGTTCAGCTTAAGAGTCATGAGTTCAGATCCTGTTCGACCACCCACAATTCCTACCCCTCCCCATTGTAAAGAGTGAAGGGCCGTCTTGTAAAAGGTGCCTACCAGGGCTTCCCTGGTGGCACAGTGGTTGAGAGTCCACCTGTTGATGCAGGGGACACGGGTTCACGCCCCGGTCCGGGAAGATCCCACATGCCGCGGAGCGGCTGGGCCCGTGAGCCATGGACGCTGAGCCTGCGCGTCTGGAGGCTGTGCTCCGCAAGGGGAGAGGTCACAACAGTGAGAGGCCGCATACGGCAAAAAAAAAACAAAAACAAAAAGGTGCCTACCAGAGTTCCTGCCCAAACAGGGCTCAGTCCCCTTTCTCCTTCTCTCCACCTCGCTTCTCAGCTCCTGAAGATCTTCAGGTCCTGTCAGTCTACAGTCACCACTCTAATTTCATTCCTGAGTGCTGTCTTGGCCATGTTGCAGACCCAGAAGACAGCTGCATTGGGTGAGACCTCACCATCTTGGCCCTATGCCCTCATCTTACAGACTTGAGGTTCTAAAAAAAGCAGCCATCTACCATTTGTTATCTGTGCCTCTCTTATGCAATTCCTATTACCTTATGTGAAGGTCTTGGCCCCAAACCTGCTTATGGGTTCTTCCAGGATGTCTGAAACCCTGCCTCATCCCGGATCCCCAGTGCCTTGCACATATGTGGCTGGCCTGCAAGAAAAGTTTGAAAATGGTGATGCTATTGTGTTGAGGCATTTATTGGGTCAAGGTTTTTGTGGGATGCTCTTAAGAACTTTAATAAATCCAACATGGGAGAAAATGGTGTCAAGAAAGTCTCATGGAGGTGGTACAGCATGACTGGAAGCTCTGGTTGAGGAAAGCAGGAGAAACTAGAGCCACACTGCCTGGGTTCAAATCCCAGCTCCTTAACTTAAAAGGTGGTGACTTCAGGCAAATCACTTCATCTCCTGGGCCTCGGTGTTCTCATTTATAAAATGGAGAAAATAGTGCCTACCTCATGACGAATAAAGCCATGACATAATGAGATAATGATTCAAAACACCCAGAACAGTACCTGGCACGTGTGTCAAGTGCCAACCCCCGGAATGATGACAGCAGAGACAGACCATCTGGAAGGTGTGTGGAGGTGGCCTTCTGGAAGTTCAGGAAAAGGGATTTATATGATACAGAAGCAAAAGAGGTGGCAGTGACTTGTGCTCACAGTGGAAAGGAAAGGGTGGCTGAAGTGCTAGGGCACGTGGGGCACGCTGAAGAGACAGATGGGGGCCACTGAAGGAAGAAGGGCCAGTGGTGGCAGCAAGAATCAGCAGCTGTCATTTTATAAGCCCTTAAGTGTCCCAGACACCTCAGGTCCTCGTTTTACCCTCCCAACCAACCTATGAAGTATTATTGTTTTATACATGAGAGGAGGAAAACGCACAGAGCTGTGACTTGCCTACTATGACACAGCTGCTGAGCAGCGGGGCTGAGTCAAACTGAGTCACTGAGCAGCCTTCCGCTGCAGCCCGTGTGAGAAGGTGCTGGGCAGGACAGGTGCCCCTGGGGCTGGTTAGCAGAGCTGGGCTGTACCAAGAAAGGCTTCCTTGTGGGAAAGGGCCCCAAGCCTGGGGAAGATAAGACTGAGGGCAGAACCAGGAGGGCCACTTAATTAACTGAACCCCCATCTGCTCAAAACACCCCATTTTACAACTACCAAATACACTGCTGTAAAACCCTATTGTCTTTCCCTAGGCCACAGCTCAAGACTGGGTCAGTCTCAAAGGAGAAAATAGGCAGGCTCTGTCTAAACCCTCACCATTCTTCAAACACAAATAAATCAGAAAATTCACCTCCCTCCACCCTCCTCCAGATACAGCAAATCGCTTGGCCTCTGCCCTCCAGCCTAGAAAGTTTCTGGACTATGTTCTTATTCCAAAAAGGGCGTTAAAGCCCACCTAGCATGTTTTTAAAAACCTGGACTGAATTTTCTGATCTTGTGGAACATCGACCCAGAAGCACTCATCGACTGCAGCTCCACTGGTCTCCATCTCACACCTCGACCCCAAAGTCCCCTCTCCATCACGACTTCATTATGAAAGGTGTCCCCTCTGTGCTTTTTCCCCCACCTTCCACCAAAAAGCCAAAGCATGCTCCAAAACAAAAACCAAATTTATTCAGCAGACACTTTAATTAAGAAATCCTATAAATCAGGACCACCACAATTTCAGACACTCCGGTGCGAAGTGTACGTCAATAGCTACATCTGGAGGATGAACAAGCCATTGAATCTTTTAAAAAAATTAGTTTAGCTCCTTTTGCAGTTTGGGGGTGGCACCTTACTTAAAGCACCGTCAAGTTTCATACGGGTAAAGCCTGCGGTTTCTCCTCTTGGAGAGTCCCATTTAAAAAACGGTTTCGGTCACTCACAAAGAGCTGGTGGCAGAAGGAAACTGAGGGGTGAAGACCCACGAAAGCTCAGACCTATGGCTCCACAGAGGACCAGAACAGAGCAGAAAAACAGCCGGGGTCTCATCCATGCAGTGAAGACATCAGAAAGGGTGGAATAAGAAAGGCCAGCCGGGAGGGCAGGAAAGAGACATAAGACATTGTTTATGCCTGTTTCTGAGAAATCTCATGGCACGGCCAGGAGTGGCCTCACGGGAGGAGGAGGAGCTCTGGACAGAAGGAGAGAACAGAGAAAAAAAAATCTCTCTCCTCGCACAGCCCTCTCCACCTGTGTGTCCTCTGGAGACGCTAGGAGGTGGCGAAGCACAGACAGGGCTCTTCTCGGAGCAAGAGAAAAAAGACACAGCGGTCAGTTAGCTCTCCCAGGAAGCCCACAACCTTCCGTCCAAGCACACCGTGACCTTGAAACACAGGTGGCAAGGTCAAGTCATTTAAAAGTCCACATCCACCTCGACCCACCTTCAAAATTCTCCACCTCCCTACCCGCGACAACTGGAGCTCACATCTCCCACCTCGACCAGTCACCGATGTGATGGGAGAAAGGGGGAGGGCGATGCCAACCCACCCACCACCAAGCTTTTACATTCTTCTTCCCTCCGGAATTTCTTTGCACAGCAATTGTAGCACCATTTTCACTAAGTTCCTCCACCGGAAAATAAAATGTATTCGTGTCATCAGTTTTCAAGTATTCTTACAAAGCCCTCGCGATTCTCGCCCCTTGGAGCCGTATCTTTAAACAATCCAAGCACACGACACCCCCAAGAGTTAAGTCAGGTACAAGTAGTCAGGTACAAGTTGATGCAAATAGCTGCCATAGTTCTCCCAGTTTTATCCCAGGTTCCTGTCCCCGAGGTGGCCGGGGAAATTCTCACGCGACACGTACGCGCCCTGGCCCGTGCATTTCTCCACGCTCAAGTTTTCGCCGACAGCCTCGCCGGGGCGGGTAACTTCTCGGCTTGAGGTCTCTCCCCACTAGCCTCCTTGCAGCCTAGGCGGTCGCTCCCAGGACGGCAACGGCGGCTTCAGCTCAAGGTTGGGGAAGGCACAGGACGCCGTTGGGTCCCCGCAGCGGCTTCTTCCTCCTCCAGGGGCCCAGGGTCAGTGCAAGGCGCCGGAGGGCTGAAGGGCGACAGGGTCCGGTCGGCTGCGGCTGCCCCCGGGTCCGGGGGGTACCGCGGGGCCCGTGGCTGCCACCGCGGCGACGGCTCGCTGGAGCCTCCGCACGGCCTCCTTGATGAGGTTCCCCGAGAGCACCAGCTGCTGCAGGAGCCTGTGCGGGTCGTCGTCGTTGGCGCGCGCCCCGGCTGGGGGCCATCGTCGCTGTTGCAGGCGGCGGGAGGCGACAGCGCCCCGCAGCCATCCTCGCCGGCACGGCCCGGGCAGCGCGCTGGGGCTTGCGGCGAGCTCGGCCACAAAGTAGGGCGCAGCCCGGCCCCGCACCCGGCCACGGTCCCCGAGGGCGCAGCGCAGGGCCCCCGAGGGCGCCGGACCCCCAGTCTCGGCCGAGGCGGGCGGCAGAAGCAACGGCAGAGCCGGGGCTCGGGCCTTGTCCGCCCGCACCACCGCCGGGGGTCGCGGGGGCTGCAGTGGCGGCCCCGGGGGCGCGCACGGGGAGGCAGGGCGGTCCTGCGCCGCGTCCAGCTGCAGCGTCTCGCCGATCTGGGCCACCAGCCGGTCCACCTCGCCCGAGCCGCCCAGAGTCACCGACTGTTCCAGTAGGAGGAAGCTGTCCTCCTCCTCCTCCTCCTCCTCTTCCTCGCCGGCTTCCTCTTCCTCCTCCCTCCGGCACGGCATGGCCCCCCGCGCGGGCACCCGGAGCTCTGCGGGAGTCGCCGGCGGCTCAGCTGCCCCCGGGGCTCGGTGGGCCGCGGCGGAGCCGGGCGCGGTGCTGAGGCCGAAGCCGGAGCCGGGGCGGACGCGGAAGCCGGAGCCCGCCAGGCACTCTCGCCGCGCGCCAGCAGCCGCGGGAGCCGGAATCCTACCGGCTCTGGTTGATTTGTAAACAATGGGTGACGTTGCCTCCGGGCCCTACCACCGCGCCGGGGCAGGGGGGACAAACGAGGAAGTGGCGCAGCGCGGGCCGTCACGGGCAGCGCAGGGCCGCGGCCGGAGCCTTCTTGTGTCTGCGCTGGGTGTTTGCTTAGGAGGGGATCTGGGGCATGGGGAGAGCTTCGTACTTCCCCGACCGGATTAGCAGCACAGGACTATGGAGACTCTGAGGTGGCCACGATTGGATTCTCCCACTAACGGACACACCCACCCACACACCCAACCACTCATCCTCCGACGCTTCCTCCCTCCCCACGTGTCAGCAAGACTTGGGCGGCCCCGCTCCCCCTCCCGCGCACCCGCAGTCAGCGGGGCCCGGGACTGGTGGGGGAGGGGCGGGCCCTGCGACCAGCTGGCTTGGGAGGGGTGGGGCTGGGGAAATTGGGGGCGGGGAGGGGACTTCGTAATGGAGGGCGGAATCGCCCTGAGGTGGAGTCTCGGTGCCTGCTCCCTCCGCCTAGCCCTCAAGCGCTACGACCCAGCGCGAGAGAAAGACGCGCCACCGCCTGGCTAAAGACTTTGTTCATTAAAGAAAAAAAAAAAAAAAAAAGCCGCGCGGCCAGTAAAAAAAGATTTAAATAGAAATATAGGGCGATGAAAAAACCCTCTCTAATCATAGGAGTCAAACATGGTTCACATATTAAAAGTTTTTCTTTTCCAGCCTTTTTCTATAAAAGTGTTATACAAACAGCCACTCGTATACAACGTTATACACTTTTCCACTAGCATTATCCCGTAAACGGTGTTCGTGTTATTGCATGCGCCTTGAGAACATGTAATGATTACGCAAGTTTCCATTAAGTGGCTGTACCATAACTTACTAAATAATTCCTTTAACGTTTGCGGTTTACCTCATTTTACCGTTGTAAATAAGTGCGTGACTAACATTTTTGTGTGTAAAACGTTTTCCGTGTTGATTCTTTCCTAAGAACATATTCCCAGGAATGGGAATTCAGGTCAAAGGATATGGATATTTTAAGGTTTCTGATAAATGTACCAAATTGCTTTCCAACAGTTGGGTAAATTTACTCTCTCATCATTCATGTGTAAGCATACATTATTCGTTGCGCCTTCACTGGTATTAATACTTGAGTATTATAGTTATTTTTCTGATTTTGTAGGTGAAATGGATCTCATTTCAGTATTTATTTCTTTGCTTTTAGTTAGGTAGAGTAGTTTTCTAAATGTTTAACCAACTGTACTTCCTTTTTTTGTGAATAGTTCTCTAATAAGTTTTTCCTATTGATTTTTTTCTTTTGTATTTGCATGACTCCTCTACATGCCAGAAGTTCACTCTTTTCTTTCATAGTTTGCTGTGAATATTTCTTCGGTTTTTGTTGGCCCTGTGGAGGTTTTTTTTTCACTAAAACTTAAATATAGTCAAATCTACATAAAGTACCTTCCTTTGAAACTTCTAACACAATGCTAAATTTAGTCTTCTTGCCTCCAGAAAGTTATTAAATATTACGTTCTATTTTCCTGAGATTTTTCTAGTGCCTTGATTTTTTTCAAATCTATCTGGATTCATTTTGGTCACTGGTGCAGGGAGATGATACGATTTTTTTCCCACCACAGAGCTTGTCAGGCAGGGCTGTAGTTCTTCAGGACAGAGGTGTTTGGGCACTGTAAACACAAGCTCTGCCCTGAGCAGCTCCCAGCTGCTGGTTAAGCCAAAGGTTGTAAGGACTGGGTGGGGCTGGGAATATTATGATCAGTCTGTGTGCGAAGTCGAGAAAAACCTTGAACAGGTTGTACCAAGACCTAAAGAGATTCACGTCTCATTCCTGCCGCGTCTGGGTGTGTGGCTCCTGGCAAATCAGTTTACAAGCGAAAACACATGTAAAATGGAAAAAGTAATCCCAGCCCTGCCTCCCTCTGAGGATTGCTTTCAGGATCAAATAAGATAATGGGAGCAGGCTTTGTCAGGCATTACACAAATGTAACGTGGGATTAGGTCCAATGGTTTACTCACAGAGGCCTGGCTTAATTCCAGCGATTCCCTGAGGGAATCAGCTAATATATTCATGATAAAGTTTCCCCCTTACAGCCCACTAAGTAAAACGTACCCCCAAGGCATTACTCCCTTGAAACTGCCTTGTCCCTGAATTCTGCCCCGGGACCACCCTGACCTGGGATTGATTAAGGCCTTCTTGAAGTCAGCCCAAAGGCTCCCAAATCCCAAGGTGTGACCCCCTACAACTAGTTCTGCAGGTTTTGCTGACAGATCCTTTCCCAACAAGCAGCCTTCCTCCTGCATCTCTGTGGAGGGCTCTTCACACGCTTTACTGATGAGGACTGAAAGCCATTTCCCTCAGAGAGAGTGATTTTCATTTTCATTCTGATGGTACTTACTGGAGAATTTCAAGGGGAATGAAAATTAGGGGAGGGCTTATGGATTTCAGCAGAGTTAAATAAATGGGAATTTTTTTTTCTCCTCTCTGTAAGATGATGCCTGCCAGTAAGTAGAGAAAAGCAGTTTTATGCTCCATTGACTTTAAACATTAATGGAGCTGGTGTAGCTATTGTCTCTAACCCAGCATCCCTGGAAGTCGTTTTTCTTTTCTTGTCAGGGTAATTCCCATAGTGTTCTTAGTACTAAGGGAAATGGAGCTGAGATGGCATTCTTTTAAAAATCTTCCCTTTGTAATGTTGCTTTTGTGTGGAGATTGCTATGTAAATATGCCGGGACTTGGATATTATACTATTCATTACAAAGATGAATTCATTACAAAAGACCAGTTCCATTTTCTGGGGGCACTTCTCTGGAGAGCTCCGAGAGAGGAAAGTGCTGTGCTGGACCAGTGGGAGGCAGAGAAATGCCCTGGATTAGGAATCAAAATACAAGATGCTAGAGAGGCTCAGATGCAATTAAAAGTAATGAGAGGGTATCAGAAAGGGAAGCGATGAGAGCTGCGTGCCTGGCACGCTGGGCACCTGCCTGGAAAGAGACATGGAGGGTATTCAGCATCACCCGTGGAAGGACACAGAATTCAAGGATTTTCTGAATTTGTTTGGACTGCATTGAAATTCTTCGCAAGGAGTTTGCTTTCCACCTGGACTTTGTTTTCAGTAACCTGTACTCAGACACACCAGCAGGGATGAAGAGATAGACTCTAGGCTTGGAACTCCACCTGCATCCAGCCATGTCATCCTTCTGTGCCTCAGATCCTGAATCTGTAAAATGGAGGGTGATCCTTTCTTTACAAAATTGTTATATTACATAAGAATATGTATGGGGGGCTTCCCTGGTGGCGCAGTGGTTGAGAGTCCGCCTGCCGATGCAGGGGACGCGGGTTCGTGCCTCAGTCCGGGAAGATCCCACATGCCGCGAAGCGGCTGGGCCCGTGAGCCATGGCCGCTGAGCCTGCGTGTCCGGAGCCTGTGCTCCGCAACGGGAGAGGCCACGACAGTGAGAGGCCCGCGTACCGCAAAAAAAAAAAAATGTATGGGAAGACTTATCACATGACCTTGGCAGGGGTGATGTTGGAGTGAAGCTCTGAGAAGCAGAAATAGTCTTAGTGATGTGTAAGCCTAAAAAAAGGGGAATTCTATGCTGTGGTCCATGAACAGATGAATAAACAAGTTGGGGTAGAGCCATGCAATGGAATATTACTCAGCCATAAAAAGAAATGAAGTGCCGATGTGCTACAACATGATGCTCAAAAACATGCTAAGTGAGAGAAGCCAGAAACACAAGGTCATGCATGTGAAAATATCCAGAATAAGTAAACCCACAGAGGCAGAAAGTAGATTGGTGGTTGCTTAGTTCTGGGGAGCGAGAATGGTGGTGGCGGGGGAATGACTGCTAAAGGGTACGAGGTTTCCTTTTGGAGTGCTGAAAATGTTTTGGAGCTTGATAGCGGTGGTGGTTGCACAGTGCTGTGGGTGTACTAAATGTCACTGAATTGTACACTTTAAAATGGCTAATTTTATGCATGTGAATTTCACCTCAGTCAGAAAAATTCTATGCTGTATCTGGTATTTGATCTAGTTCTTTCTTTTTCTATAATTGTAACAGCAATCTATTTGGGGATGTGAAGTCTTCGCAACTTCACCATGCTTCCAATGCAGGTCGCCGCTCTTTTTCGACTTTGAAGTCACATTGAAGATGTCAGATCAGCTGATTCCCTCACTCCTGTTGCATGATTTTCTGGCCAAGGTGAACTGGGTCTTTGTCTTCCCTCGGTAAGGAAGCAAAGGCTAGTCCAGAGGCAGCCAGGGGACCACGGTGGGCCTGATAAAGATCTTCAGTCGTCCTTCCCATCCCAAAGTTTTCTCCTGGTTACCTGCTTCTCTCCTTTGTGCTAAGGGTGTTGGTTGGGAAAGTGGATACAGTACAGTGCCTAAAGGGAAAGGGGTTATTTTTAATAAAATTACGACCTAGGTAATCATGATTAGAATTTGCCTTGGACAAAACTGTAGGTTCAGATCACAGATCAGTGGTCGCCAAAGGTTCAGTTGGTGGAGGGGAGGCTGTGACTACAAAGACGAGCACGGGAGTTTTGGGGGGCAATGGGGGAGCGATGGAATTGCTCAGTGTCCTGACTGTGGTAATGGTTACACACATCTACACTGGTGTTAAAACTCAGAACTGTACACCCAAACAACAAAACAAACTGTAAACACACACACCATATATTAACTATGGTGGCAGATGCATGGGTGTATATATTTGTCAAAACTCAATGGACCCTTCGGACTTCCTTGGTGGTCCAGTGGTAAAGAATCTGTCTTGCAATGCAGGGGACGCGGGTTTGATCCCTGGTCAGGGAACTAAGATCCCACATGCCGTGGGGCAACTAAGCCTGCGCGCCACAACTACTGAGTCCGCGCACCTCAACTAGAGAGCCCACATGCCGCAAACTACAGAGCCCACGTGCCCTGGAGCCCTCGTGCCGCAACTAGAGAGAAGCCTGCGCCACGATGAAATATCCCACATGCCGCAACTAAGACCCGACGCAGCCAAAAAAATAAATTAAATAAATAAATGTTTTAAAAAACCTTAAAAAAACCTCAATGGAGGGGATTCCCTGGTGGCGCAGTGGTTGGGAGTCCGCTTGCCGATGCAGGGGACACGGGTTTGTGCCCCAGTCCGGGAAGATCCCACATGCCGCGGAGCGGCTGGGCCCGTGAGCCATGGACGCTGAGCCTGTGCGTCCGGAGCCTGTGCTCCGCAATGGGAGAGGCCACGACAGTGAGAGGCCCACGTACTGGAAAAAAAAAAAAAAAAAGAAAAAACCTCAATGGACACTTAAAATGGGTAAATTAATTATATGTGAAATATAACCGCAATAAAGTTGATTATCAAAAATTTGCCTTCTGGGCGACTTCCCTGGTGGCGCAGTGGTTAGGAATCCGCCTGCCAATTCAGGGGACATGGGTTTGATCCCTGGTCTGGGAAGATCCCACATGTCGCAGAGTAACTAAGCCCATGGGCCACAAGTGCTGACCCCACGTGCGACAACTACTGAAGCCCGCGCGCCTAGAGCCCGTGCTCCGCAACAAGAGAAGCCCGTGCACCACAACGAAGAGTAGCCCCCGCTCACCGCAACTAGAGAAAACGCATGCACAGCAATGAAGACCCAACACAGCCAAAAATAAATAAATAAATAAATATTTTAAAAATTGCCTTGGAACATGAAAGACATATGCTCTATAAGTTCTCTATAAGTCACATCATATGGGAAAGTAGGAAAGATGACAAATGGGCTGCTGGTTGTGTGACAGACCAGGCCTCATAGGGTGTGGGAAGTCCTGGCAGGGTCACCACAGCCTGGAGCTCAGCTTGGGAGGCTGTAACCTCCCCCCATTCGCTTCAAGTAGGCCATTCTGGATTTTCCTCCAGAAACCAGAAACTTTGCTTCTGGTTTCTTGGGGGAGGGAAGGCACAGGTGAGTCCAGCATCTGCAGACCCTGACACACAAGTGCACTGAGGCCTTCTCTTTCCTGCTTCAGACTCGTGCAGGAAAACACCAGACCTCCTTGGAGACAGTGCTGGTCTCCTCCTCAGAAAAAGCACATGACTTCATTTGGGAAAACATAAGCCCATTTGGAAATACAGACTTGAGAACATTGTCTAAATTTATTCTTACCCGTCACAGGCCTGTGCCCCTATGTCTAGTGAGCTGTCCAGGGCCCACAGCCTTCTGGTCCTGACCAACTTTAGAGGGGGCACCACGTTGGGAGTTGGGTGACTTGGGTAGTAGTCTTGGTTCCTCCAGTACCTGGATGCTGGGGACAGCAGTCCCAGCTCTGGGCCTCATGGTCCCATTTGCAAAGCAAGCAGTTTGGACGCAACTCCTGAAGGCTGCCCTGGCTCTAGGATGCTGCGTGAGCAACTCAGCTATGATATCCAGGCCCATAATCTCTAACCCTTCATCGTACTACTCCTGCAAAATTAGGATGGCCAGCAGCTAGTGCTGAAAAAACTGACAAGGGCATTGGGAGACTTCGTGCTTTTTACTCTGTTTCCAATTCTGTAAAATGGACATAATAAAACCATCTAATTTAGGAGCTGTTCTAAGCAGAGAAGGAGGAGCCAGCTGCACCTGGTGCTCAGCTTGACAGCCCCAAGTAAACCACGGCCCCTCCCTCTTAATCCAGGCCCTGTGAATGCACACTTTTAGAAACCTGTTAGCCTTGATTTGGGGTTCATTCTTTTCTCTCTACTACTATATGGTTTTAATATTTTCTTTTCTAGCAGTCTTGCCATATATTTGGCTTTTATTATATAACTCTGTGGATACAGACAGACTATACATTTAAGTAAAATAAAATTGCTGTCTCCCCCAAAGAACAAACAAACCTTCAAGGTTAAATTAGATAAGAATTTAGGTAATAATTCCTAGCATTTATCTGTAGTTATTATCGTGCCATGTACTGAGCTTAATGCCTTACACATACATTTTATCTTATCCTCAAAACAAATGTGTGAGTTAGATATGATCACCTCTATAGTATAATATAGAGATCTATAATATAGAGAGGATATTCTCTCTAGGGAAACTGAGGCACAGAGAAGTAAAGTAACCAGCCCAAGGTTACACAGCTAGCAAGTGGGGGACTGGCCTTTGGGTGACCCACCATCCCAATTTGCCTGGGACCCTCCTGGTTTTAGCCCTGAAAGTCTGCTGTCCTGGGAAATTGCCCTAATCTCAGGCCAACCAGGATAGCTGGTCGCCGTAACTCAGTGGTCCTCAACACTGAGGGCAACGAGGCTCCTCAAGGGACGTTCTGCAATGGTAGTTGTTATAGTAATGGTAGTTATTACTATTTGTATTACTATTACTATCACATATAATTTTTTAATTTCTCATCCTCCCTCTTCTTACCACTATGATATCCCTACAAAAGTATTATCAGCTCTACCAAACCACTTCCCATGCTTGGAGGAGGAGGAAGGGTGTTGATTGGGAGTACCCAAAGTGAAAGGCACCTACTTTTACTTTTTTAAAACTCTTTTTTCCCTTGCTTTTGGAGCA
>NW_020837955.1:15498260-15512112 GCF_003676395.1 Aethalodelphis obliquidens
CCGCGGCATGTGGGATCTTCCCAGACCAGGGCACGAACCCGTGTCCCCTGCATCGGCAGGCGGACTCTCAACCACTGCGCCACCAGGCAAGCCCTCAGCCAGTCTTTAATGAGAGCTCCGAGCCTGCCCCATCCCGTGCAGCCTTCAGCCAGGAAAAGAAGGCTGGCTGCGGAGCAAGAGCAAAGGCAGCTGAATACATCAATGAGTAACCCCCCTGAGCTGCTGCTGCTGTGTTTTGTGCTTTCTTCCAAACCTGGATCCTCAAAGGGGACTTTGCTATTCTCTTTTCTGAAAAATGAGAGTACATTGTAAATAAAATCATTTCAAAGCATGGTTGCTTAGTGGTTTCTACACACAAAGGGAAAATCCTCTAAAAGGTAAACAGCCCAACCAAATGTAAGGTAGGAACTTTGGGGGCCAAGGGTCCTTAATTAGTGGCCCCTGTCCTTTAGAAGTGGCTCTAAGCCTCATAAAGTTAAACAGAAATACTATATGATCCAGCAATCCCACTTCTGGGTATATAACCCAAATTGAAAGAACTGAAAGCACCACATTCATAGCAGCATTATTCTCAATAGCCAAAGATAGAAACAACCCAAATGTCCATCCAGATTTATGAATGGATAAACAAGTGTGATATAGTCATACAATGGATTATCATTCCTCCATAAAAAGGAAGGGAAGGGCTTCCCTGGTGGCGCAGTGGTTAAGAATCCGCCTGCCAATGCAGGGGACACGGGTTCGAGCCCTGGTCTGGGAAGATCCCACATGCCGCGGAGCAACTAAGCCCGTGCACCACAACTACTGAGCCTGTGCTCTAAAGCTCGAGAGCCACAACTGCTAAGCCCGCGTGCCTAGAGCCTGTGCTCCGCAACAAGAGAAGCCACCACAATGAGAAGCCCGCACACCGCAATGAAGAGTAGCCCCCCTCTTGCGGCAACTAGAGAAAAAAACCCGTGCACAGCAAGGAAGACCCAATGCAGCCAAATGTAAAAAATAAAGTAAAAAAAAAAAAAAAAGAAGGAAGGGAAATCTGACACATATGACAACATGGATGAACCTTGAGGACAGTATGCTAAGTGAAATAAACCAGTCACAAAAGAATAAATATTGCATGATTCCACTTACATGAAGTACCTAAAGTAGTCAAATTCATAGGGACAAAAAGTAAGACAAAAAGGGGCTGGGGGAGCGGAGGAATGGGAGTTGTTTAATGGGTATGGAATTTCAGTTTGGGATGATGAAAACGTTCTGGAGATGGATTGTGGTGATGGTTGCACAACAATGTGAATGTACTTAATGCTACTGAACTGTACACTTAAAATGGCTAAAATGGTAAATTTTGTGCTATGTATAATTTATCACAATGAAAGAAGAAGCGCCAGTTGCCTGGAAAAAGGAAAAAAAAAAGACAGACAATAACAAGTGTTGGCAAAGATGTGGAGAAACTGGAGCCCTTATACATTGCTGATGGGAATGTGAAATACTGCAACAGTTTGGCAGTTCCTCAAAAAGTTAAACATGGCCTTAGCATATGACCCAGCAATTCCACTCCTGGGCATATAACCGAGAGAACTGAAAGCACATATCCATACAAACACTTGCACAAAAATATTCATAGCAACATTATTCATAGCAGCCAAAAAATAGAAACAACCCAAATGTCCATCAACTGATGAATGAATAAACAAAATATGGTATATCCATACATGGAATGTTATTTAGCCTTAAAAAGGAACGAAGTACTGATACATGCTGCAACATGGATAAAACTTGAGAGCATTGTGCTCAATGGAAGAAGCCAGACACAAAAAGCCACGTGTTATATAATGCCATTTATATAAAATGTCCAGAATAGGCAAATCCATAGAGACAGGAAGTAGATTTCCAGGGGTTGGGGGAAGGGAAGCAGGGCATGAGGAATGACTGCTTAATGGGTATAGGTTTTCTTTTTGGGGTGGTGGAAATGTTCTGGAATTAGTGGTGACAGTTGTAAAACACTGAATTGTGTGCTTTAAAAAGGTGACTTTGGGGCTTCCCTGGTGGCGCAGTGGTTGAGAGTCTGCCTGCTGATGCAGGGGACACGGGTTCGTGCCCCGGTCTGGCAAGATCCCACATGCCGCGGAGCGGCTGGGCCCCTGAGCCTGCACGTCCGGAGCCTGTGCTCAACAATGGGAGAGGCTGCAACAGTGAGAGGTCCTCGTACCGCAAAAAAAAAAAAAAAAAGGTGACTTTGGGGAATTCCCTGGCGGTCCAGTGGTTAGGACACCATGCTTTCAGTGCTGAGGGCCCAGGTTCAATCCCTGGTCTGGGAACTAAGATCTAACAAGCTGCAGGGTGAAGAAAGAAAGAAAAGAAAGGAAGAAAGGAAGAGAGAAAGAAAGAAGTAAAGAAAGAAGGAAAGAAGGAAAGAAAGAAGGAAGGAAAGAAAGAAGGAAAGAAGGAAGGAAAGAAAGAAGGAAGGAAAGAAGGAAGGAAAGAAAGAAAGGAAACAGTCTGGCAGTTTCTTATGAGGTTAAACATAAACTTAGCATATGACCCAGGAATTCCAATCCTAAGACTCTATCAAGAGACATGGAAACAAGTCCATAAAAAGGCTTGGGCCTGAATGTTCCTAGAAGCGTTAGTCATAATAACCCAAAGGTGGAAACAATCCAAATGGCTATCAACTGGTGAATGGATAAACACAATGTGTGTATACCCATACACTGGAATACTATTCAGCAATAAAAAGAAATGAACTATTGAATCATGCTAAAACATGGAGGAACCTCAAAAACACTATGTTAAGTCAAAGAAGAACTATGTTAAGCCAGATGCAAAACACTACATATGACTTGATTCCATTTATGTGAAATATCCAGAAGAGGCAAACTTACAGAGACAGAAAGCAGACCAGCCCGGGGCTGTGGATGGGAGCAGAGAGTAACAACAAAGGGGCACAAGGGAAGTGTTGGGGGTGATGGCAATGTTCTAAAACTGGAGGTTGGTGATAAATTATATTAAAAATCATAGAACTGGGGCTTCCCTGGTGGCACAGTGGTTGAGAGTCCGCCTGCCGATGCAGAGGACACGGGTTCGTGCCCCGGTCCGGGAAGATCCCACATGCCGCGGAGCAGCTAGGCCCATGAGCCATGGCCGCTGAGCCTGCGCGTCCAGAGCCTGTGCTCCGCAATGGGAGAGGCCACAACAGTGAGAGGCCCGCGTACTGAAAAAAAAAAAAAATCATAGAACTGTACATTTACAGTGGGTGAATTTTATGGTATATAAATTATATATCAACAAAGCAGTTAAACGTTGCTTTAAGGAAATTTATTGTCAATAAAGGAAAACTCTAGAGCTGTGGTTCCCAGCCACACAGGGCTATTCAGCACTTGAAATGTAGCTAGTCTGAATTGAGATGTGCTATTTAGTGTAAAATACACTCTGGATGGGCTTCCCTGGTGGCACAGTGGTTAAGAATCCGCCTGCCAATTCAGGGGACACGGGTTCGAGCCCTGGTCCAGGAAGGTCCCACATGCTGCAGAGCAACTAAGCCTGTGTGCCACAACTACTGAGCCTGCGCTCTAGAGCCCTCATGCCACAACTACTGAGCCCACGTGCCACAACTACTGAAGCCTGTGCACCTAGAGCCCATGCTCTGCAACAAGAGAAGCCACCACAATGAGAAGCCTGTGCACTGCAGCGAAGAGCAGCCCCTGCTCGCCACGATTAGAGAAAGCCTGCACGCAGCAACGAAGACCCAACGCAGCCAAAAAAACCCCAAAAAAACAAAAAACACACTGGATTTCATAGACTTAGCATCAATAACAGAATGTAAGCTATTCATTAATAATTGTTTACATTATTACATGTTAAATGATAATATTTGGATATATTAGGTTAAATAAAATATATTACTAAAATTAATTTCACCTTTTTTCTTTTTAAACGTGGCTACTAGAAAATTTTCATAGGTGACTTGCATTATATTTCTATTGGTCAGTGCTGCTCTAGAAGCAGGTCTAACTTCAGATGAACCTTGATCTAGCAGCTTAAAAATGTCACTAAAGGCCTGATTTCTTTCCAGTTTGCTCTTCCATGGCGTTGGTTTCATCCTGTAGCTAGCTACTCTCAGTGTTGCAGCCAGCAACTCTTAGAGGGACATGCTTCTTCATCCAAGAGTAGAGAGTCTGGGTATCAGAATCTTTCCCAGAAGGTCTGGGATTCATGCATTGGACTGACTTAGTTCACATGCTCACCCCTGGGTCAATCTTGTGGACAGGAGGAGAGACTCCATCGATAGTTCACATGCCCTACTCCCACAGCTGGTGATAGAGTCGACTTCTCCAGTATCACATTTTTACCAGAACTGAAATCAAGAATGTACGGAAGGGAAAAGAATGGAATGAATGCTGGGGAAGCAACCAAGAAATCTCCACATTGAGAAAGAGACCACAACAACACAGTGTGATGAGTGAAGTCATAGAGGTATAAACAGATTGCCTGTGGTCTGTTCTTGCTATTGTTTCTTTTTCTTACTCATACCTTGTCTCCTAGTATGCAAGGTTATCATTGATTGAATACTGGACATTGTATTTGAAAAATTATTTATACAAATAATTTGGGAGCTAGGATGATGTCATCCTCCACATTGGATTTTTGTTTGTTTCTATCAAATTCCTGGGAACCCTAGGAGTCTGGAAACACCTTACTCCAAATCCTAGCCTCAAGATTCCCTGGGCCACCCAGACAACTTGATGGTAATTTGCAAGTGTATGTGACATACCTTAGATTTATCCTTAGTCCCAGTTTGTAGTCCGTTAGGGTCCCAGCTTAAGGTGTGTGTATAATTTATTTGGGTCTCCACTCTTGGTGATTCCTAAACTCAAACTTTTGTCTCCTTAACCTCATGAGGCCCCTAAAAGTGCATTTCAGCCTCAAAACAGACTCTTTGTAATTTGCACCACCACGCATCCACCCAAACAAAAGTTTCCCTTTTGCTGGGCTCTCTGAGTCCTATCTACTCCTGAGGCTTGGTCAGGTAATTCCTCACTATACTGTTAGCTTTTTGTTACTTTTTAAAAGTTATGTCTTTTTACACCAAAGTGGGAAAGTGATGGTGTGATGAATTGGGAGATTGGGATTGACATATATACACTAATATGTATAAAATGGATAACTAATAAGAACCTGCTGTATATAAAAATAAAATTCAAAAAAAAAGTTTTGTCTTTTTAAATGTTTCATCCTACTTCCTTTATTTTTAGCCATAAAGTACTTTTTAAAAATAAATTTACTTATTTAGGTCTTCGTTGCTGCGCATGGGCTTTCTTTAGTTGCAGCGGGGGGGGGGGGGGGTTGCTACTCTTCGCTGCGGTGTGCGGGCTTCTCATTGCGGTGGCTTCTCTTGTGGAGCACCGGCTTTAGGAGTGCAGGTTCAGTAGTTGTGGCTCACAGGCACTAGAGCACAGGCTCAGTAGCTGTGGCACACGGGCTTAGCTGCTCCTCGGCATGTGGGGTCTTCCCGGACCAGGGCTCGAACCCATGTCCCCTGCATTGGCAAGTGGATTCTTAACCACTGCGCCCCCAGGGATGCCCCAATAAAGTACTTTTAAATTAAGGTATATACGTTGTTTTTTTCAGACATAATGATATTGCACCCTTAGACTACAACATAGCATAAACATAACTTTTATGCACTGGGAAACCAAAAATTTCATGTTACTTCCCCCCACTCCCCTTTTTCTCTGACCCCACCGCATAGCTTGTGGGATCTCAGCTCCCCGACCAGAGATTGAACCCTGGCTCTTGGCAGTGAAAGCGTGGAGTCCTAACCGCTGGACAGCCAGGGAATTCCCCTGTGTTACTCCCTTTATTGTAGTAGTATTTGCTTTATTGTGGTGGTCTGGAACCAAACCTGAAATATCTCCAAGGTATGCCTATAATGTTCTTGACAGAGTTTGAAGTCAGGGTCATGCTAGTCTCATAAAATGGGTTGGGGGCTTCCCTGGTGGCGCAGTGGTTGAGAGTCCGCCTGCTGATGCAGAGGACACGTGTTCGTGCCCGGTCTGGGAGGATCCCACATGCCGCGGAGCGGCTGGGCCCATGAGCCATGGCCGCTGAGCCTGCGCGTCCGGAGCCTGTGCTCCGCAACGGGAGAGGCCACAATAGTGAGAGGCCCGCGTACGGCAAAAAAAAAAAAAAAAAAAAAAGGGTTGGAACGTTCCCTTTTATCTACCGTATGAAGGAATTTGTGCAAGATTGATGTAGTTTTATTTTTAAATATTTGCTGGTGAAGCCATCTGGACCAGGAGTTTTCTTTGTGGAGTTCCAACTTTTTAAATAGTTATAAAGCTATTCAGAATTTTTTTTGCAATTCAAAATTTTTATAGATTATACTCCATTTAAAGTTATTATAAAACTGACCATATTCCCTGTGCTGTACAATATGTCCTTGTAGCTCATTTATCTTATACACAGCATCCTACTTTTTTTAGTTGAACGTCAGAGAATTTTGGACTGAATTGCTACAGAACTCCTCACCAATGACCTTCGTATTACTAAATCCAATAATCCTCACCTTACTTGAACTTTCAGCAGATTTGATGCAGCTAATAACCTCTTTTTCCTTGAAATGTTATCTTCACTTAGGATACCATGTTCTCCTGTTTTGTGTTTTATTTTGTTTTGTCTTGTTTTTTTCTACCTCACTGGCTGTTCTTATCTGCCCTTAATGTTGGAGTGTTCCAAGCTTAGCCTTAGATGTGTTTTCTCTATCTATACTCACCCACTTGTTGATATCCAGTTTATTTGCTTGAAAACAGACAGACACACACATGTTCCCAAATGAATACACTTACCCTGGGAGCTCTCCTCTGAGTTCCAGATTCATATATCTAGCTGCTCTAGCAGCTCCATCTCCATTTGGACGTCTAATAGCCATCTCAAACTCAATTGTCTAAAACTGAACTCCTGACTCTCCAGTTCCCAAATGCTTCATCTGTAGTCTTTCCCATCTCAGTTGATGGCCACTCCAGATCATGTGACCCCTATGTTCACCGTCTTCCAATGGCTCCCCTTTCCACTGCAAGGAAAATGTCAAAGTCCTTACAGTGGCATATAAGACACTACGCCAGCTCATCTCCCTTACTCTCAACTCCAACCACTTTTCTTTGAATAACCCGAGCACATGCCTACCTCAGGGCCTTTGCTCTTGCTACTTCCTCCATCTAGAGGAGTTAGCTAAAGCCTCAATTATTCAAGTCCTTAATCAATTTAAAGTTAATTGCCCAATTTAAAGTTGAAATCACCCCTCCTTCCCTTCCAATACTCCCTGTCCCCTTTTCTGCTTTATAATTCTCTGTAACACTTATCGCCAGCTAACATACTTCAATTCCATATTTATTTTTTGGGTTACCTCACTGAGGCTAGGAGTTCTCTTTGTTTTGTTCTTTGATGTATCCCTAGTGCCTAGGACAGTGCCAGACATATAGGGAGCAATGATAAAAAAGGATTGAATGATGGAATGGATGAAATATGTCCAGGCCTCATGGTCCAGAAAACAAGGGGCCCAGCTTCCCTCTACTGTGGCTGAAGATCCCTCCACGAACAGCACTGAACTTCATGTGGCAGTTTTCATACCACTTAGAGCCATTTCTCACCATCTCCACCACTGACGCCACCACTCCCCACCCCAGCGTAATGCACCGTCCCCTCTTGTCTGGATTGTTAACAGCAACTTCCCAGCAGGTCTGCTCATTTCCTCTTTTTTTAAAAAAATTTATTTTATTTTTGGCTGCGTTGGGTCTTTGTCGCTGTGCGCGGGCTTTCTCTAGTTGCAGGGAGCAGGGCCTACGTTTTGTTGCAGTGCGTGGGCTGCTTATTGCGGTGGCTTCTCTTGTTGCAGAGCACATGCTCTAGGTGCGCAGGCTTTAGTAGTTGCGGCACGTGGGCTCAGTAGTTGTGGCTCTCAGGCTCTAGTGCGCAGGCTCAGTAGTTGTGGCGCACAGGCTTAGTTGCTCCCTGGCATGTGGGATCTTCCCGGACCAGGGCTCGAACCCGTGTCTCCTGCATTGGCAGGCAGATTCTTAACCACTGCGCCACCAGGGAAGTCCCCGTGTGCTTTATATTTATTTTGTCTGTCCCCTCCTCATAAACTTTGTGAAGGCAAAGTTCCTGTCTGCTTTGCGTACTACTGTATCTCCCACGCTTCCCAAAATGTTTTTGTAGAAGGAAGGAAGGAAGTCCTTTGTTCAGAGTAAATGCACAGTGCAGGTATATGAAGAAAATGATGGAAAGGAAGAAAGAAAAGACTTGCAGGCTGACTCCACCCCTCCTTGAAAGGGTACAAGGAAGAGGAATGAATACCCAGCAAGCAGCGCTGCCCCACCCCACCCCACCCCACCCCACCCCTCCCGGCCCTCCCAGCCCTCAGTCCTGGTACAGCTCCACCCTCCCCTCACCAAGTACAAAGAAACTTCCTCTGCAATTAGTTTTAGTCTGAGTTGCAGGGCTTTGGGGGTGAAGAGCCTGCAAGATGACTTATGGGAAGAACAGACTCTGGTGTCCCAATCGCACGCAGTGTTTTGAAACTCACAGCCAAGCCTCTTTGCAACACCGTGCTCACCCGGGGCTAAGCTACTTCTGTTTCGGGCAGTGTGGGCTTGAACTCTGGAGGCCTGGGTGCTCCCTAATGCCACCTGCTTAATGTTGCCTTTGGGGTCTCAGCTGTAAAGTGGGAATCACGACGGTAATCACCTTAACGTGAGGAGGCTTGTAACTGTCCTCTGTACCTGCACAGGAGATTTGAAACTGGCAACTGTGGATCAGGTGTGACTATGTCCCTGTGTGAAGTCCCAAGGGAGGGGATCCATGTGATTCCCTCTAATGACCCTCCAGTGGAGAGGGAGGGGCTTTCTTCAAAACAAATACTAGATGTCAGCTTTGCTCGCTGATTACTACTTGTTTTGGAGGTGTACGCACCTACTCGGAAGGAGTTGAACTAGCTGCCGGAATGATTAAGGAAGGCATTTTTCAATAAGTATTATCACACAACGATCCAATCAATACAGGCATACAGGCGACCGTGTAAAGTGTAAAATCTGCTCGGGTAACACTGTGCCTCGTCATTTTTTTGAGCATACTTACAACGGAGGGCTGGTCCCGGGGTTATTGGCTGTTATTCAGGCTCAGTTGACTCAAGTCCAAGATCTATGGCATAGCAACCATTCTGGTGCAAAGCAAGACTTTTCAAGATCTTGCAAGACCTACAGAGGAGCCATAAGGACTGTATGGACTATTCCTGGCATGGTTCACAAATCCATCTGCCTGTCAGCGGCGCCTCAGGTCCTCTCTGAAATTCTGGCCTAAACTTGTATCAGCTCTGTAATTGGTACCTATGGACCTACAGGGTGACATCCCTGGAATCTGGAAATCAAGCTGCCCTCTAGAAGTCAAACCCTTCAGGTCCACACATGATGGACAGGATAAGTTATCTGCACAAGGCCCCAGAGGGAACAGGACACCTCCCTGCTTGGGCTTGGAAATGCGATCCAGGCATGCCTGCATGTGAAGAAAGCAGGAGCCAAATGGAATCTCAGAAAAGCTTCTGGACAGCAGGTAAGTGGCTCCAAAGAACCCAGAAGGTACCACAGACCTTAGGCCTGTTCTGCAACAGTAACCAGAACAGAGAGGGACCCAGTGGGCAAGATATATCCCATACACCAAGGACAGCCATCCTACCACAATGACATTACTAACATATCACTCATGTGATTCCCTTTGCCCAGGTTCATGCTCACTAAAGCCTCTGATTTTGACTCCCTTTGCAGGGGACCGCATGAATGGAGCAGTCACCATGACACCAAGTCTCTGGCCCTGTAGCACTTATATTTCTCATTACAAATTAATAAATGGCAAATTTGACTAGGCCTCTTGTGAGACTATTTTTTCTTCTCGGAACACGATCGACTCTGATTTTAGGTTTGCAAAGCTGATATCCAGACCTCACCCGGGGATGTGCATGCAGCCTGCACATGCAGGCCACCACACCTTCACCTACTTTCTTAATCAATACTTACAGACTACTGACCACAGCCCCAAATGGGAGAAAACCTTCCTGCACTGCAACCCTGGGCCTGGATGACTCAGCCAGCCTCTAACAACCTGGTAAATATATTTCTTTATGTTTCTTTCTTTTTAAAACATATTTATTTATTTTGGTTGTGCCGGGTCTCAGTGGCGGCATGGAGGATCTAGTTCCCCAACCAGGGGTCGAAACTAGGCCCCCTTCATTGGGAGCCTGGTAAATATTTCTAATGGCAGCAGTGACATTAAGCGCAATTTCAGGAAATGGCGAGCCAGCTTACACTGCCCCAAATCAGGGTGCTTTTCTGGAGTACAGTCATCTACCCAATCGTAATAATGTACACCAAAAAACAGAACAAAGAGCTGTCATCATGTCATTTTCTAAATGTTGCTTTGCATATGATCCAGCATCTAGTGATGGCATTAAACTCCTGCATACATCAAGGAGCAACATACTTATGGACTCAAAGATCCTTTCTAAGTAAACTGAGCTACATCTACTGGGCAGCTGTTTAAGCCAGGACATTGAAAACATGTTTATGAAGTGTTTATACATCAGTAGGTTAAAAATTTTGTGATAGCCAAGTGCAAATTTAGAATATAATCTTGTAATTTAAAACTCTATTTTTTATCCAAAAAAGCCCTGTGTATAGAAAAAGGAAACAGGGATGAAATATATAGGATTAACAGTGAGAATTTGGTGGAAGGATTCTAGCCCATTTTTCACTTTTCTGTTTTCTTTTCAAACGTTCTGTGAAACTTTATTTTTATTTATTTATGTTTTTGGCCATGCTGCGCGGCTTGTGGTATCTCAGTTCCACGACCATGGATTGAACGCAGGCCCTCAGCAGTGAAAGCGTGGAATCCTAACCACTGGACCGCCAGGGAATTCCCAAATCTTCATTAATTTTAAGTAAAATACAGAATACATTCTAATTTTCTAAGTTACCTTTTGAAGAAATGTATGCAACCAAGATGAATGAAAACAGAGACTACTTAAACGTCTTAAGTAATTTTCCCACTTGTTGCAAACAACAGAGAAAACACAGGATCAAACATGTGGACTGAGGCAGGCTTGCAAATGAGCCAAAGACCTAATAAGACAGCCAATGCCAGGAATGAACTGTGGGGACAGTCACCATCAGGCCTGCTGACACCATCTTGAGAAGCAACATTTCCCAAGAAGGGGGAGGGTTGGCTTAACCTGACCCACCTGTGTCCAGAAGTGTCATGATGATGGGGGACACGAGCAGATTGCCTTTGCAAATCCCCAGCATGATGCCAAATCCTCGGCCAGCACAAGGGTTGCTGTTTTGGTGCAGCCAGGGCGGGTACGCTTTGTCTTCCATTTCTGAGGATGGACCCCAGAAAAGAAAGCCTGAAGTCTCAGATTCTGACACTGTCAAAAGCATAACGAAATTAAAGTAGTAAATCTGGATCTTGTTGGAGGCTCTCCACCATTCTAGTTGCCCTGAAATCAAATGAGTCTCGCGCTGATGAATACGCCCAATTCCCCTCCATCCCACTGTAGAAACAAAAGCGGCACTGACGTTCCTAACAGATGTTTCAAGCACCTGCAAGTTTCTGGAGCAGATTAATTCTTGCCTTTGCATCAAGATAATTTGCATTTGAAACCTACTTCCCAAAGGATATGGAGTTCAACACATCACTAACACAAACCTTTCTAGGTCACCCGCCCCCTCCCACCTTTGAAAGAAACAAAGCTCCTCGGAAAATACGCCATAATAAGCAAGTTGCTTCAAAATTTTAAGACATCGATCCTGGGCAGTTGGCTCCCACCCATACTTATTTTACATGAAGCTTCCTACTGCATGTGCTTACATTTCCTGAGAAAAGGAACAGGAAAGGGCTGGGCTAGCTTAACTTGACCTACCTTGTGTCCAGAAGTGTAACGACAGGGGGTCATGGTTGCACCACCTTTGCAAGTCTAATAGCCACCTCTTTTGACTTTTTTTTTTTTTGACTTTTCTTGCTTGCTCTCAAATTTCAGACTTTCTGTGAACAAGGCATGTCAACAGCGCCACCTCTGGGCGGAGTGTGGTTCCTCTCAGCTTCCTAGCCCAAAATCAGCAGGAGAAAATGCCCTAATTTGGGGGCAACTGATCAAGTTGACTTGTGTCCCCTTAGAGGATGAGTGGAATGGTGCACAGGGCCTCCTGAGAGCCATTTCAAATGGGGAGATTTTGAGATAATAAAAATTATCAATCCAGTGCCGGGGACAAGCATACCTGGGGGTGCGGTTCTTTGCTTCTTGATTCCTGCTGGGAAAGCACACACAAGGGGTTCCCTGGGCTGATGGGACAAATGACCTTAGGAGCAATGGGAGCTCTGCACCAATCCCTTCTCTGCTCCAGACCAACAAAAGCTGGACAGTAGGAATCACATTGCTCTTTGTACCACAACTTGTCTGGGAAAAAAGAGAATGTGAAGATCAGGAAGTTGGGTGATCAGGCTGCACTTGACACACAGAGGGGCTCAGTAAACAGTCCGTTGAATCAGTGAACAAAGCTGCTGGGAGGAACTTGTGCCCTGGGGCAGCCAGTGCTGCAGCTCTCAGCCGGCTGTCTCCCCTTTTTATTTTTATTTAAAAAAAATTTTATTTTTGGCTGCGTTGGGTTTTCGCTGCTGCACGCAGGCTTTCTCTAGTTGCGGTGAGCAGGGGCTACTCTTTGTTGCGGTGCACGGGCTTCTCACTGCGGTGGCTTCTCTTGCTGCGGAGCACGGGCTCTAGGCACGCGGGCTTCAGTAGTTGTGGTGCATGGGCTCAGTAATTGTGCTTGCAGGCTCTAGAGCCCAGGCTCAGTAGTTGTGGCGCACGGGCATGTGGGAGCTTCCCAGACCAGGGCTCGAACCCGTGTCCCCTGCACTGGCAGGCGGATTCTTAACCACTGCGCCACCAGGGATGTCCTGCCTCCCCCTTTTTAGTCCGAGTTCCTGGTGCTCAACCACAGCTCCACAGACCAGCCCCAGAGCATTCGCTGCCCCTTCTGGTGCTACAAACATCACCTTCTAACTGGGACTGTGAAGTCAGGGAGACCTCCTGACACAGGTGGGTCAAGATCCAAAGGGCATAAAGAAGCTGTGGCACATATATACAATGGAATATTACTCAGCCATAAAAAGAAACGAAATTGAGTTATCTGTAGTGAGGTGGATGAACCCAGAGTCTGTCATACAAAGTGAAGTAAGTCAGAAAGAGAAAAGCAAATACCATATGCTAACACATATATATGGAATCTAAAAACAAAACAAAAAAATGGTTCTGAAGAACCTAGAGGCAGGACAGGAATAAAGACACAGATGTAGAGAATGGAATTGAGGACACCAGGAGGGGGAATCATAAGCTGGGATGAAGTGAGAGAGTGGCATGGACATATATACACTACCAAATGTAAAACCGATAGCCAGTGGGAAGCAGCCGCATAGCACAGGGAGATCAGCTCGGTGCTTTGTGACCACCTAGAGGGGTGGGATAGGGAGGCGGGGAGGGAGACGCAAGAGGGAGGGGATATGGGGATATATATATAGGTGTAGCTGATTCACTTTGTTATACAGCAGAAACTAACACACCACTGTAAAGCAATTATACTCCAATAAAGATGTTCAAAGATACAAAGGGCAAGATCCAAAGCCTGACCCAGGGCTATCACGCTACGCCCCCCGACAGCACGCTGGGACAGGAGAGCAAGTGGTCAAGCCACTGTTGCCAATGACCAGACACTGTTCTTGTACATGCGGCGGGGGGGGGGGGGGGGGGGGGGGG